>NC_041389.1:287559560-287590330 GCF_002162155.2 Triticum dicoccoides
CCCTAGCGCGATCGTAAGTATCCGCACTCTATTGTGATTTTACTCCATAGTCTTTTTATAACACCGAACATATATGCAGTTCGGCCAGGGCTCATCCCGAGGTATCGTCTTCGGATGGGTCCCTGAGCGATTCAGCGATGAACTCGCTCCCGACGGCCACTACTCCTCAACCCGCGGATGACATGGAGGTGTTGTCCCAAAGGCTCCCAGAGCAGAGGGGAGGTGACTCTGGAGACCCCCCAAGGCAGAATTCCCGATTGGACGCGCGGGGTTCAAGATCCCCGTGGATCGTGCCGATGAGAGCCGCAGCAAGCCGGACTCTCATCCGGATACTGTGCCGGAGCCTTCGATGGCTCCGGATGCGGGCGGGCGGCCCCTCGCTAGGGAGGGCGAGCCGTCCGTGCCGATGACTTCCGTCACGCCAGAGGCGTCGGATAGTCTGCTGGAAGCGTTTCGCGGCGCTTCCATGGATGACGAGCACCGTACTCTTATGAGTGCGGTGATTCAGAAGGTTCTGTCCGCCTAGAGCGGACTGACCGAAGCGTGTACCAGCCTCCTAACAGGCTTTGAGGTAAGTAATAAAAATGTGTGAAATTACCACCCAATAGGTAGTAGCCCCTGATACTCTGTTTGGTGTTCAGAAAGAAAAGCCAAACGGAGGGTCAATTATAATCCGCAGGAGTCTAATAATAAGTGTTCATGTGAATAAGTAGGCTGTGCTGCTTGCCGCTGCTTCCCGCACAGCCGAGGTCGCCGAACTAAAGCGGGACCTGGAGCAGGCGCAGGGAGAGCTCGACCTCACGAAGAGGCAGCTCGAAGAGAACAAAGGTGAGTGATTCCCCGCTCTTTATGCATTTAAGGATAGATAAAATTGGTTAGTCTAACGACAAAGCATCGTGACTGTGTAACAGGGGCCACCACCGAAGTGGCGTCCCTGAAGAAAGCGCTGTCCGAGGCCGAAGACAAGGCGGCCTCGGAATGCAAGGAGCGCGAAAAGCAAGATGCTAGAGTGGGCGAGGTACAGCAAGAGCTCCGGGACCTTGGCAAAAAGTTCGAGTCCATGGAGCATGATCTGAAGATGAAAGAGGCCGAGCTTGCGAAGGCCCTTGTGAGTATGAGAGACGCCAAGGCCGAAGCCGACAAGGCATAGCAGGAAATCCAGGCGGCCAAGAAGATAGCGGCGGGTAAGACATTCTTTATGCAAAGCAAACATGTGGAGGAGGCGTTTCTTTTACTTACCCGAATTCGGAGCTCTCCAGGGGCATTCGCAGATCTGCCATGCAGCGTCTCAGACGCCGCGGAGTTCTACCATGCCGAGGAGGGGAGCTCCACGGAGAAGCTGTTCTGGTCCCAGTTGAAGGAAATATGCCCTAGAGGCAATAATAAAGTTATTATTTATTTCCTTATATCATGATAAATGTTTATTATTCATGCTAGAATTGTATTAACTGGAAACATAATACATGTGTGAATACATAGACAAACAGAGTGTCACTAGTATGCCTCTACTTGACTAGCTCGTTAATCAAAGATGGTTATGTTTCCTAACCATAGACAAAAGAGTTGTTATTTGAGTAACGAGGTCACATCATTAGTTGAATGATCTGATTGACATGACCCATTCCATTAGCTTAGCACCTGATCGTTTAGTATGTTGCTATTGCTTTCTTCATGACTTATACATGTTCCTATAACTATGAGATTATGCAACTCCCGTTTGCCGGAGGAACACCTTGGGTGCTACCAAACGTCACAACGTAACTGGGTGATTATAAAGGAGCATTACAGGTGTCTCCAAAAGTAGATGTTGGGTTGGCGTATTTCGAGATTAGGATTTGTCACTCCGATTGTTGGAGAGGTATCTCTGGGCCCTCTCGGTAATGCACATCACATAAGCCTTGCAAGCACTGCAACTAATATGTTAGTTGTGAGATGATGTATTACGGAACGAGTAAAGAGACTTGCCAGTAACGAGATTGAACTAGGTATTGGATACCGACGATCGAATCTCGGGCAAGTAACATACCGATGACAAAGGGAACAACGTATGTTGTTATGCGGTCTGACCGATAAAGATCTTCGTAGAATATGTAGGAGCCAATATGGGCATCCAGGTCCCGCTATTGGTTATTGACCGGAGACGTGTCTCGGTCATGTCTACATTGTTCTCGAACCCGTAGGGTCCGCACGCTTAAGGTTACGATGACAGTTATATTATGAGTTTACATGTTTTGATGTACCGAAGGAGTTCGGAGTCCCGGATGAGATTGGGGACATGACTAGGAGTCTCGAAATGGTTGAGACGTAAAGATTCATATATTGGATGATATGGTTAGGCCAAGGGGTCAAGCCCATGAGGTTTTAGATCGGTGCAAAAGGAGTTTTGCGGAGTCCACGGGGCCAAACGCCGGAGACCCTGGCGTCTGGCCCTGGGCCAGACGCCGAGGCCCATGGCGTCTGGGCCAGACGCCAAGGATTGTGGCGTTTGGTCCTGGAGTCCGAGTGGGACTCTTGCCTTTCGGGAAAAACCGACTTTGAGGAGGCTTTTGCTCCAAGTTTAGACCCCGGGGCTCAACATATAAATAGAGGGGCAGGGCTAGCACCAAAGACACTACAATTGATCCCTTGGATCTCTTAGCCGTGTGCGGTGCCCCCCTCCACCATAGTCCACCTCGATAATATCGTAGCGGTGCTTAGGTGAAGCCCTGCGACGGTAGAACATCAAGATCGTCACCACGCCGTCGTGCTGACGAAACTCTCCCTCGACACTCGGCTGGATCGGAGTTCGAGGGACGTCATCGAGCTGAACGTGTGCTAGAACTCGGAGGTGCCGTAGTTTCGGTGCTTGATCGGTCGGGCCGTGAAGACGTACGACTACATCAACCGCATTGTGCTAACACTTCCGCTTACGGTCTACAAGGGTATGTAGACAACACTCTCCCCTCTCGTTGCTATACATCACCATGATCTTGCGTGTGCGTAGGAAATTTTTTGAAATTACTACGAAACCCAACAGTGGCATCCGAGCCTAGGTTACTTATGTTGATGTTATATGCACGAGTAGAACACAAGTGAGTTGTGGACGATACAAGTCATACTGCCTACCAGCATGTCATACTTTGGTTCGGCGGTATTGTTGGACGAGACGACCCGGACCAACCTTACGCTTATGCTTACGTGGGACCGGTTCCCTCGACGTGCTTTGCACATAGATGGCTTGCGGGCGACTGTCTCTCCAACTTTAGTTGAACCGAGTATGGCTACGCCCGGTCCTTGAGAAGGTTAAAACGGAGTCTATTTGACAAACTATCGTTGTGGTTTTGATGCGTAGGTGAGATTGGTTCTTACTTAAGCCCGTAGCAGCCACGTAAAACATGCGACAACAAAGTAGAGGACGTCTAACTTGTTTTTGCAGGGCATGTTGTGATGTGATATGGTCAAAGCATGATGCTGAATTTTATTGTATGAGATGATCATGTTTTGTAACCGAGTTATCGGCAACTGGCAGGAGCCATATGGTTGTCGCTTTATTGTATGCAATGCAATCGCGATGTAATGCTTTACTTTATTACTAAACGGTAGTGATAGTCGTGGAAGCATAAGATTGGAGAGACGACAACGATGCTACGATGGAGATCAAAGTGTCGCGCCGGTGACGATGGTGATCATGACGGTGCTTTGGAGATGGAGATCACAAGCACAAGATGATGATGGCCATATCATATCACTTATATTGATTGCATGTGATGTTTATCTTTTTATGCATCTTATCTTGCTTTGATTGACGGTAGCATTATAAGATGATCTCTCACTAAATTATCAAGAAGTGTTCTCCCTGAGTATGCACCGTTGCCAAAGTTCGTCGTGCCCAGACACCACGTGATGATCGGGTGTGATAAGCTCTACGTCCATCTACAACGGGTGCAAGCCAGTTTTGCACACGCAGAATACTCAGGTTAAACTTGACGAGCCTAGCATATACAGATATGGCCTCGGAACACGGAGACCGAAAGGTCGAGCGTGAATCATATAGTAGATATGATCAACATAATGATGTTCACCATTGAAAACTACTCCATCTCACGTGATGATCGGTCATGGTTTAGTTGATTTGGATCACGTAATCACTTAGAGGATTAGAGGGATGTCTATCTAAGTGGGAGTTCTTAAATAATATGATTAATTGAACTTTAATTTATCATGAACTTAGTCCTGGTAGTATTTTGCAAATTATGTTGTAGATCAATAGCTCGCGTTGTTGCTTCCCTGTGTTTATTTTGATATGTTCCTAGAGAAAATCATGTTGAAAAATGTTAGTAGCAATGATGCGGATTGGATCCGTGATCTGAGGTTTATCCTCATTACTGCACAGAAGAATTATGTCCTTGATGCACCGCTAGGTGACGGACCTATTGCAGGAGCAGATGCAGACGTTATGAACGTTTGGCTAGCTCAATATGATGACTACTTGATAGTTTAGTGCACCATGCTTAATGGCTTAGAATCGGGACTTCAACGACGTTTTGAACGTCATGGAGCATATGAGATGTTCCAGGAGTTGAAGTTAATATTTCAAGCAAATACCCAAGTTGAGAGATATGTAGTCTCCAACAAGTTCTATAGCTAAAAGATGGAGGAGAATCGCTCAACTAGTGAGCATGTGCCCAGATTGTCTGAGTACAACAATCGCTTGAATCAAGTGGGAGTTAATCTTCCAGATAAGATAGTGATTGACAGAATTCTCTAGTCACCATCACCAAGTTAGTAGAACTTCGTGATGAACTATGATATGCAAGGGATAACGGAAACAATTCCCAAGCTCTTCGTAATGCGGAAATTGACGAAGGTAGAAATCGAGAAAAACATCAAGTGTTGATGGTAGACAAGACCACTAGTTTCAAGAAAAGGGCAGAGGGAAGAAGGGGAACTTCAAATAGAATGGCAAGCAAGTTGCTGCTCAAGTGAAGAAGCCCAAGTCTGGTCCTAAGCCTGAGACTAAGTGTTTCTACTGCAAAGGGACTGGTCACTGGAAGCGGAACTACCCCAAGTGATTGACAGATAAGAAGGATGGCAAAGTGAACATAAGTATATTTTATATACATGTTATTGATGTGTACTTTACTAGTGTTTATGGCAACCCCTCAGTATTTGATACTAGTTCAGTTGCTAAGATTAGTAACTCGAAACGGGAGTTGCAGAATAAACAGAGACTAGTTAAGGGTGAAGTGACGATGTGTGTTGGAAGTGGTTCCAAGATTGATATGATCATCATCGCACACTCCCTATACTTTCGGGATTAGTGTTGAACCTGAATAAGTGTTATTTGGTGTTTGCGTTGAGCATGAATATGATTTGATCATGTTTATTGTAATACGGTTATTCATTTAAGTAAGAGAATAAATTGTTGTTCTGTTTACATGAATAAAACCTTATATGGTTACGCACCCAATGAAAATAGTTCGTTGGATCTCGATCGTAGTGATACACATAATCATAATATTGAAACCAAAAGATGCAAAGTTAATAATGATAGTGCAACTTATTTGTAGCACTGCCGTTTAGGTCATATTGGTGTAAAGCGCATGAAGAAACTCCATGCTGATGGGATTTTGGAATCACTTGATTATGAATCACTTGATGCTTGCGAACCATGCCTTTTGGGCAAGATGACTAAAACGCCGTTCTCCGGAACAATGAAGCAAGCAACAGATTTGTTGGAGATCATACATACTGATGTATGTGGTCCGGTGAATATTAAAGCTTGCAGCAGGTATCATTATTTTCTGACCTTCACAGATGATTTGAGCAGATATGGGGATATCTACTTGATGAAACATAAGTTTGAAACATTTGAACAGTTCAAAGAATTTCAGAGTGAAGTGGAAAATCATCGTGACAAGAAAATAAAGTTTCTACGATCTGATCGCAGAGACAAATATTTGAGTTACGAGTTTGGTCTTCAATTAAAACAATGTGGAATAGTTTCACAAACTCATGCCACATGGAACACCACAGCATAATGGTGTGTCCGAACGTCATAACCGTACTTTATTAGATATATAGTGCAATCTATGATGTCTCTTACGGATCTACCACTATCGTTTTGGGGTTATGCATTAAAGACAGCTACATTCACATTAAATAGGGCACCATCTAAATCCGTTGAGGTGACACCATATGAACTATGGTTTGGCAAGAAACCTAAGCTGTCGTTTCTTAAAGTTTGGGGTTGCAATGCTTATATGAAAAAATTTCATCCTGATAAGCTCAAACTCAAATCGGAGAAGTGCATCTTCATAGGATATCCAGAGGAAACTATTGGATACACCTTCTACCACAGATCCGAAGGCAAGACTTTTTTTGCTAAATTCGGAAACTTTCTGGAGAAGGGGTTTCTCTTGAAAGAAGTGAGTGGGAGGAAAGTAGAACTTGACGAGGTAACTGTACCTGCTCCCTTATTGGAAAGTAGTACATCACAGAAAACTGTTTTTGTGACACCTACACCAGTTAGTGAGGAAGCTAATGATGATGATCATGAAACTTCAGAACAAGATACTACTGAACCTCGTAGATCAACCAGAGTAAGATCCGCGCCAGAGTGGTACGGTAATCCTGTTCTGAAAGTCATGCTACTAGATCATGATGAAACCTACAAACTATGAAGAAGCGATGATGAGCCCAGATTCCGCAAAGTGGCTTGAAGCCATGAAATCTGAGATGGGATCCATGTATGAGAACAAAGTATGGACTTTGGTTGACTTGCCCGATGATCGGCAAGCAATTGAGAATAAATGGATCTTTAAGAAGAAGACTGACGCTGATGGTAATGTTACTGTCTACAAAGCTCGACTTGTCGCAAAAGGTTTTCGGCAAGTTCAAGGGATTGACTACGATGAGACCTTCTCACCCGTAGCGATGCTTAAGTCCGTCCGAATCATGTTAGCAATTGCCGCATTTTATGATTATGAAATTTGGCAGATGGATGTCAAAACTGCATTCCTGAATGGATTTCTGGAAGAAGAGTTGTATATGATGCAACCAGAAGGTTTTGTCAATCCAAAGGGAGCTAACAAAGTGTGCAAGCTCCAGCGATCCATTTATGGACTGGTGCAAGCCTCTCGGAGTTGGAATAAACGTTTTGATAGTGTGATCAAAGCATTTGGTTTTATACAGACTTTCGGAGAAGCCTGTATTTACAAGAAAGTGAGTGGGAGCTCTGTAGCATTTCTGATATTATATGTGGATGACATATTACTAATTGGAAATGATATAGAATTTCTGGATAGCATAAAGGGATACTTGAATGAAAGTTTTTCAATGAAAGACCTCGGTGAAGCTGCTTACATATTAGGCATTAAGATCTATAGAGATAGATCAAGACGCTTAATTGGACTTTCACAAAGCACATACCTTGACAAAATTTTGAAGAAATTCAAAATGGATCAAGCAAAGAAAGGATTCTTGCCTGTATTACAAGGTGTGAAATTGAGTAAGACTCAATGCCCGACCACTGCAGAAGATAGAGAGAATATGAAAGATGTTCCCTATGCATCAGCCATAGGCTCTATCATGTATGCAATGCTGTGTACCAGACCTGATGTGTGCCTTGCTATAAGTTTAGCAGGGAGGTACCAAAGTAATCCAGGAGTGGATCACTGGACAGCGGTCAAGAACATCCTGAAATACCTGAAAAGGACTAAGGATATGTTTCTCGTATATGGAGGTAACAAAGAGCTCATCGTAAAAGGTTACGTTGATGCAAGCTTTGACACTGATCCGGACGATTCTAAATCGCAAACCGGATACGTGTTTACATTAAACGGTGGAGCTGTCAGTTAGTGCAGTTCTAAACAAAGCGTCGTAGCGGGATCTACATGTGAAGCGGAATACATAGCTGCTTCGGAAGCAGCAAATGAAGGAGTCTGGATGAAGGAGTTCATATCCGATCTAGGTGTCATACCTAGTGCATCGGGTCCAATGAAAACCTTTTGTGACAATACTGGTGCAATTGCCTTGGCAAAGGAATCCAGATTTCACAAAAGGACCAAACACATCAAGAGACGCTTCAACTCCATCCGGGATCTAGTCTAGGTGGGAGACATAGAGATTTGCAAGATACATACGGATCTGAATGTTGCAGACCCGTTGACTAAGCCTCTTCCACGAGCAAAACATGATCAGCACCAAGGCTCCATGGGTGTTAGAATCATTACAGTGTAATCTAGATTATTGACTCTAGTGCAAGTGGGAGACTGAAGGAAATATGCCCTAGAGGCAATAATAAAGTTATTATTTATTTCCTTATAATCATGATAAATGTTTATTATTCATGCTAGAATTGTATTTACCGGAAACATAATACATGTGTGAATACATAGACAAACAAAGTGTCACTAGTATGCCTCTACTTGACTAGCTCGTTAATCAAAGATGGTTATGTTTCCTAACCATGAAACAATGAGTTGTTATTTGATTAACGAGGTCACATCATTAGTAGAATGATCTGATTGACATGACCCATTCCATTAGCTTAGCACCCGATCGTTTAGTATGTTGCTATTGCTTTCTTCATGACTTATACATGTTCCTATGACTATGAGATTATGCAACTCCTGTTTACCGGAGGAACACTTTGGGTACTACCAAACGTCACAACGTAACTGGGTGATTATAAAGGAGTACTACAGGTGTCTCCAATGGTCGATGTTGGGTTGGTGTATTTCGAGATTAGGATTTGTCACTCCGATTGTCGGAGAGGTATCTCTGGGCCCTCTCGGTAATACACATCACATAAGCCTTGCAAGCATTACAACTAATATGTTAGTTGTGAGATGATGTATTACGGAACGAGTAAAGAGACTTGCCAGTAACGAGATTGAACTAGGTATTGGATACCGACGATCGAATCTCGGGCAAGTAACATACCGATGACAAAGGGAACAACGTATGTTGTTATGCGGTCTGACCGATAAAGATCTTCGTAGAATATGTAGGAGCCAATATGGGCATCCAGGTCCCGCTATTGGTTATTGACCGGAGACGTGTCTCGGTCATGTCTACATTGTTCTCGAACCCGTAGGGTCCGCACGCTTAAGGTTACGATGACAGTTATATTATGAGTTTACATGTTTTGATGTACCGAAGGAGTTCGGAGTCCCGGATGAGATTGGGGACATGACGAGGAGTCTCGAAATGGTCGAGACGTAAAGATTCATATATTGGATGATATGGTTAGGCCAAGGGGTCAAGCCCATGAGGTTTTAGATCGGTGCAAAAGGAGTTTTGCGGACTCCAGGGGGCCAAACGCCGGAGACCCTGGCGTCTGGCCCTGGGCCAGACGCCGAGGCCCATGGCGTCTGGGCCAGACGCCAAGGATTGTGGCGTTTGGTCCTGGAGTCCGAGTGGGACTCTTGCCTTTCGGGAAAAACCGACTTTGAGGAGGCTTTTGCTCCAAGTTTCGACCCCGGGGCTCAACATATAAATAGAGGGGCAGGGCTAGCACCAAAGACACTACAATTGATCCCTTGGATCTCTTAGCCGTGTGCGGTGCCCCCCTCCACCATAGTCCACCTCGATAATATCGTAGCGGTGCTTAGGCGAAGCCCTGCGACGGTAGAACATCAAGATCGTCACCACGCCGTCGTGCTGACGGAACTCTCCCTCGACACTCGGCTGGATCGGAGTTCGAGGGACGTCATCGAGCTGAACGTGTGCTAGAACTCGGAGGTGCCGTAGTTTCGGTGCTTGATCGGTCGGGCCGTGAAGACGTACGACTACATCAACCGCGTTGTGCTAACGCTTCCGCTTACGGTCTACAAGGGTATGTAGACAACACTCTCCCCTCTCGTTGCTATACATCACCATGATCTTGCGTGTGCGTAGGAAATTTTTTGAAATTACTACCAAACCCAACAGTGGCATCCGAGCCTAGGTTACTTATGTTGATGTTATATGCACGAGTAGAACACAAGTGAGTTGTGGACGATACAAGTCATACTGCCTACCAGCATGTCATACTTTGGTTCGGCGGTATTGTTGGACGAGACGACCCGGACCAACCTTACGCGTATGCTTACGCGGGACCGGTTCCCTCGACGTGCTTTGCACATAGATGGCTTGCGGGCGACTGTCTCTCCAACTTTAGTTGAACCGAGTATGGCTACGCCCGGTCCTTGAGAAGGTTAAAACGGAGTCTATTTGACAAACTATCGTTGTGGTTTTGATGCGTAGGTGAGATTGGTTCTTACTTAAGCCCGTAGCAGCCACGTAAAACATGCAACAACAAAGTAGAGGACGTCTAACTTGTTTTTGCAGGGCATGTTGTGATGTGATATGGTCAAAGCATGATGCTGAATTTTATTGTATGAGATGATCATGTTTTGTAACCGAGTTATCGGCAACTGGCAGGAGCCATATGGTTGTCGCTTTATTGTATGCAATGCAATCGCGATGTAATGCTTTACTTTATTACTAAATGGTAGTGATAGTCGTGGAAGCATAAGATTGGCGAGACGACAACGATGCTACGATGGAGATCAAGGTGTCGCGCCAGTGACGATGGTGATCATGACGGTGCTTTGGAGATGGAGATCACAAGCACAAGATGATGATGGCCATATCATATCACTTATATTGATTGCATGTGATGTTTATCTTTTTATGCATCTTATCTTGCTTTGATTGACGGTAGCATTATAAGATGATCTCTCACTAAATTATCAAGAAGTGTTCTTCCTGAGTATGCACCGTTGCCAAAGTTCGTCGTGCCCAGACACCACGTGATGATCGGGTGTGATAAGCTCTACGTCCATCTACAATGGGTGCAAGCCAGTTTTGCACACGCAGAATACTCAGGTTAAACTTGACGAGCCTAGCATATACAGATATGGCCTCGGAACACGGAGACCGAAAGGTCGAGCGTGAATCATATAGTAGATATGATCAACATAACGATGTTCACCATTGAAAACTACTCCATCTCACGTGATGATCGGTCATGGTTTAGTTGATTTGGATCACGTAATCACTTAGAGGATTAGAGGGATGTCTATCTAAGTGGGAGTTCTTAAATAATATGATTAATTGAACTTTAATTTATCATGAACTTAGTCCTGGTAGTATTTTGCAAATTATGTTGTAGATCAATAGCTCGCGTTGTTGCTTCCCTGTGTTTATTTTGATATGTTCCTAGAGAAAATCATGTTGAAAAATGTTAGTAGCAATGATGCGGATTGGATCCGTGATCTGAGGTTTATCCTCATTACTGCAGAGAAGAATTATGTCCTTGATGCACCGCTAGGTGACGGACCTATTGCAGGAGCAGATGCAGACGTTATGAACATTTGGCTAGCTCAATATGATGACTACTTGTTAGTTTAGTGCACCATGCTTAATGGCTTAGAATCGGGACTTCAACGACGTTTTGAACGTCATGGAGCATATGAGATGTTCCAGGAGTTGAAGTTAATATTTCAAGCAAATACCCGAGTTGAGAGATATGTAGTCTCCAACAAGTTCTATAGCTAAAAGATGGAGGAGAATCGCTCAACTAGTGAGCATG
This sequence comes from Triticum dicoccoides, assembly GCF_002162155.2. Taxonomy (NCBI): domain Eukaryota; kingdom Viridiplantae; phylum Streptophyta; class Magnoliopsida; order Poales; family Poaceae; genus Triticum; species Triticum dicoccoides. The sequence continues at coordinate 287,571,121 of NC_041389.1, forward strand.
TGCCCAGATTGTCTGAGTACAACAATCGCTTGAATCAAGTGGGAGTTAATCTTCCAGATAAGATAGTGATTGACAGAATTCTCTAGTCACCATCACCAAGTTAGTAGAACTTCGTGATGAACTATGATATGCAAGGGATAACGGAAACAATTCCAAAGCTCTTCGTAATGCGGAAATTGACGAAGGTAGAAATCGAGAAAAACATCAAGTGTTGATGGTAGACAAGACCACTAGTTTCAAGAAAAGGGCAGAGGGAAGAAGGGGAACTTCAAATAGAATGGCAAGCAAGTTGCTGCTCAAGTGAAGAAGCCCAAGTCTGGTCCTAAGCCTGAGACTAAGTGTTTCTACTGCAAAGGGACTGGTCACTGGAAGCGGAACTACCCCAAGTGATTGGCAGATAAGAAGGATGGCAAAGTGAACATAAGTATATTTTATATACATGTTATTGATGTGTACTTTACTAGTGTTTATGGCAACCCCTCAGTATTTGATACTAGTTCAGTTGCTAAGATTAGTAACTCGAAACGGGAGTTGCAGAATAAACAGAGACTAGTTAAGGGTGAAGTGACGATGTGTGTTGGAAGTGGTTCCAAGATTGATATGATCATCATTGCACACTCCCTATACTTTCGGGATTAGTGTTGAACCTGAATAAGTGTTATTTGGTGTTTGCGTTGAGCATGAATATGATTTGATCATGTTTATTGTAATACGGTTATTCATTTAAGTAAGAGAATAAATTGTTGTTCTGTTTACATGAATAAAACCTTATATGGTTACACACCCAATGAAAATAGTTCGTTGGATCTCGATCGTAGTGATACACATAATCATAATATTGAAACCAAAAGATGCAAAGTTAATAATGATAGTGCAACTTATTTGTAGCACTGCCGTTTAGGTCATATTGGTGTAAAGCGCATGAAGAAACTCCATGCTGATGGGATTTTGGAATCACTTGATTATGAATCACTTGATGCTTGCGAACCATGCCTTTTGGGAAAGATGACTAAAACGCCGTTCTCCGGAACAATGAAGCAAGCAACAGATCTGTTGGAGATCATACATACTGATGTATGTGGTCCGGTGAATATTAAAGCTTGCAGCAGGTATCATTATTTTCTGACCTTCACAGATGATTTGAGCAGATATGGGGATATCTACTTGATGAAACATAAGTTTGAAACATTTGAACAGTTCAAAGAATTTCAGAGTGAAGTGGAAAATCATCGTGACAAGAAAATAAAGTTTCTACGATCTGATCGCAGAGACAAATATTTGAGTTACGAGTTTGGTCTTCAATTAAAACAATGTGGAATAGTTTCACAAACTCATGCCACATGGAACACCACAGCATAATGGTGTGTCCGAACGTCATAACCGTACTTTATTAGATATATAGTGCAATCTATGATGTCTCTTACGGATCTACCACTATCGTTTTGGGGTTATGCATTAAAGACAGCTACATTCACATTAAATAGGGCACCATCTAAATCCGTTGAGGTGACACCATATGAACTATGGTTTGGCAAGAAACCTAAGCTGTCGTTTCTTAAAGTTTGGGGTTGCAATGCTTATATGAAAAAATTTCATCCTGATAAGCTCAAACTCAAATCGGAGAAGTGCATCTTCATAGGATATCCAGAGGAAACTATTGGATACACCTTCTACCACAGATCCGAAGGCAAGACTTTTTTTGCTAAATTCGGAAACTTTCTGGAGAAGGGGTTTCTCTTGAAAGAAGTGAGTGGGAGGAAAGTAGAACTTGACGAGGTAACTGTACCTGCTCCCTTATTGGAAAGTAGTACATCACAGAAAACTGTTTTTGTGACACCTACACCAGTTAGTGAGGAAGCTAATGATGATGATCATGAAACTTCAGAACAAGATACTACTGAACCTCGTAGATCAACCAGAGTAAGATCCGCGCCAGAGTGGTACGGTAATCCTGTTCTGAAAGTCATGCTACTAGATCATGATGAAACCTACGAACTATGAAGAAGCGATGATGAGCCCAGATTCCGCAAAGTGGCTTGAAGCCATGAAATCTGAGATGGGATCCATGTATGAGAACAAAGTATGGACTTTGGTTGACTTGCCCGATGATCGGCAAGCAATTGAGAATAAATGGATCTTTAAGAAGAAGACTGACGCTGATGGTAATGTTACTATCTACAAAGCTCGACTTGTCGCAAAAGGTTTTCGGCAAGTTCAAGGGATTGACTACGATGAGACCTTCTCACCCGTAGCAATGCTTAAGTCCGTCCGAATCATGTTAGCAATTGCCGCATTTTATGATTATGAAATTTGGCAGATGGATGTCAAAACTGCATTCCTGAATGGATTTCTGGAAGAAGAGTTGTATATGATGCAACCGGAAGGTTTTGTCGATCCAAAGGGAGCTAACAAAGTGTGCAAGCTCCAGCGATCCATTTATGGACTGGTGCAAGCCTCTCGGAGTTGGAATAAACGTTTTGATAGTGTGATCAAAGCATTTGGTTTTATACAGACTTTCGGAGAAGCCTGTATTTACAAGAAAGTGAGTGGGAGCTCTACAACATTTCTGATAAGTATATGTGTATGACATATTGTTGATCGGAAATAATGTAGAATTATTCTATAAAGCATAAAAGGAGTGTTTGAAAGGAGTTTTTCAAAGAAAGACTTCGGTGAAGCTGCTTACATATTGAGTTTCAAGATCTATAGAGATAGATCAAGACGCTTGATAAGTTTTTTCAATGAGTACATACCTTGACAAGATTTTGAAGTAGTTCAAAATGGAACAGTCAAAGAAAGAGTTCTTGCCTGTGTTACAAGGTGTGAAGTTGAGTAAGACTCAAAGCCCGACCACGGCAAAAAAAATAGAAAGAGAATGAAAGTCATTTCCTATGCCTCAGTCATAGGTTCTATAAAATATGCCATGCTGTGTACCAGATCTATTGTATACCCTGCACTGAGTTCGGCAAGGGAGTACAATAGTGATCTAGGAGTAGATCACTGGACAGCGGTCAAAATTGTCCTTAGTGGAATAAGGATATGTTTCTCTATTATGGAAGTGAAAAAAGGTTCGTCGTAAAGGGTTACGCCGATGCAAGTTTGACACTAATCTAGATGACTCTAAGTCTCGATCTAGATACATATTGAAAGTGGGAGCAATTAGCTAGAGTAGCTCCATGCAGAGCATTGTTGACATAGAAATTTGCAAAATACATGAGGATCTGAATGTGGCAGACCCGTTGACTAAGATTCTCTCACAAGCAAAACATGATCACACCTTAGTACTCCTTGGGTGTTAATCACATAGCGATGTGAACTAGATTACTGAATCTAGTAAACCCTTTGGGTGTTGGTCACATAGCGATGTGAACTATGGGTGTTAATCACATGGTGATGTGAACTATTGCTGTTAAATCACATGGCGGTGTGAACTAGATTATTGACTCTAGTGCAAGTGGGAGACTGAAGGAAATATGCCCTAGAGGCAATAATAAAGTTATTATTTATTTCCTTATATCATGATAAATGTTTATTATTCATGCTAGAATTGTATTAACCGGAAACATAATACATGTGTGAATACATAGACAAACAGAGTGTCACTAGTATGCCTCTACTTGACTAGCTCGTTAATCAAAGATGGTTATGTTTCCTAACCATGAACAATGAGTTGTTATTTGATTAACGAGGTCACATCATTAGTTGAATGATCTGATTGACATGACCCATTCCATTAGCTTAGCACACGATCGTTTAGTATGTTGCTATTGCTTTCTTCATGACTTATACATGTTCCTATGACTATGAGATTATGCAACTCCCGTTTGCCGGAGGAACACTTTGGGTACTACCAAACGTCACAACGTAACTGGGTGATTATAAAGGAGTACTACAGGTGTCTCCAATGGTCGATGTTGAGTTGGCGTATTTCGAGATTAGGATTTGTCACTCCGATTGTCGGAGAGGTATCTCTGGGCCCTCTCGGTAATGCACATCACATAAGCCTTGCAAGCACTGCAACTAATATGTTAGTTGTGAGATGATGTATTACGGAACGAGTAAAGAGACTTGCCAGTAACGAGATTGAACTAGGTATTGGATACCGACGATCGAATCTCGGGCAAGTAACATACCGATGACAAAGGGAACAACGTATGTTGTTATGCGGTCTGACCGATAAAGATCTTCGTAGAATATGTAGGAGCCAATATGGGCATCCAGGTCCCGCTATTGGTTATTGACCGGAGACGTGTCTCGGTCATGTCTACATTGTTCTCGAACCCGTAGGGTCCGCACGCTTAAGGTTACGATGACAGTTATATTATGAGTTTACATGTTTTGATGTACCGAAGGAGTTCGGAGTCCCGGATGAGATTGGGGACATGACGAGGAGTCTCGAAATGGTCGAGACGTAAAGATTCATATATTGGATGATATGGTTAGGCCAAGGGGTCAAGCCCATGAGGTTTTAGATCGGTGCAAAAGGAGTTTTGCGGAGTCCAGGGGGCCAAACGCCGGAGACCCTGGCGTCTGGCCCTGGGCCAGACGCCGAGGCCCATGGCGTCTGGTCCAGACGCCAAGGATTGTGGCATTTGGTCCTGGAGTCCGAGTGGGACTCTTGCCTTTCGGGAAAAACCGACTTTGAGGAGGCTTTTGCTCCAAGTTTCGACCCCGGGGCTCAACATATAAATAGAGGGGCAGGGCTAGCACCAAAGACACTACAATTGATCCCTTGGATCTCTTAGCCGTGTGCGGTGCCCCCCTCCACCATAGTCCACCTCGATAATATCGTAGCGGTGCTTAGGCGAAGCCCTGCGACGGTAGAACATCAAGATCGTCACCACGCCGTCGTGCTGACGGAACTCTCCCTCGACACTCGGCTGGATCAGAGTTCGAGGGACGTCATCGAGCTGAACGTGTGCTAGAACTCGGAGGTGCCGTAGTTTCGGTGCTTGATCGGTCGGGCCGTAAGACGTACGACTACATCAACCGCGTTGTGCTAACGCTTCCGCTTACGGTCTACAAGGGTATGTAGAAAACACTCTCCCCTCTCGTTGCTATACATCACCATGATCTTGCGTGTGCGTAGGAAATTTTTTGAAATTACTACGAAACCCAACACCAGTATGCTGGGGCCGAACACCCAATGCCTCTGAGTGACCAACTGAAGCAGTTGGTCAAACTCCACAGGGCGACCGAAGTGACTATGAAAGATTTCATAGTCCGGATGTGGCCTGGTGAGCCCCTGCCCACTAGCTACTTCGGCCTGATCAAGCAGATGGTGAATGCCTGTCCGTGGCTTGAAGTGATCAAGCGATCCGTTTGCATTGAGGGTGCCTGCCGGGCCTTTGCCCGCGCGAAGGTGCATTGGGGCAAGCTGGATGCGGAGTAGCTGGTGAAGGACGGGCCGCCGGAGGGCAAGGTGCATCACCATCCCGAGAAGTACTATGATGGCGTTATGAAGGGCGCTCGTCTCGTGGCCGATGAATGTACCAAGGACAAGATCTTGGACTAAATGTACCTCTGCCGTTGTTGTAATCTAAAGACGAAGTTACTTGTGCTATGTAGCACTGTTTGATTTAAAATATTACCTTCTGTGCGTCTGTTTATAGAATACTGAAAGTAGGCCAGCCGTCTGTTGGGGAACGTAGCAGAAATTCAAAATTTTCCTACGCGTCACCAAGATCTATCTATGGAGAAACCAGCAACGAGTAGAAAGGGGAGTGCATCTACATACCCTTGTAGATCGCTAAGCAGAAGCGTTCAAGTGAACGGGGTTGATGGAGTCGTACTCGTCGTGATTCAGATCACCGATGATCCTAGTGCCGAACGGACGGCACCTCCGCGTTCAACACACGTACAGCTCGACGATGTCTCCCACGCCTTGATCCAGCAAGGAGAGAGGGAGAGGTTGAGGAAGACTCCATCCAGCAGCAGCACAACGGCGTGGTGGTGATGGAGGAGCGTGGCTATCCTGCAGGGCTTCGCCAAGCACCTACGGGAGAGGAGGAGGTGTCACGGGAGGGAGGGAGGCGCCAATGGCTCAGGTATGGATGCCCTCCCTCCCCTCCACTATATATAGGGGCAGGGGAGAGGGGGGAGGCGCAGCCTTGCCCCTTCCTCCAAGGAAGGGGTGCGGCTAAGAGGGGGGGAGGAGTCCATCCTCCCCAAGGCACCTCGGAGGTGCCTTCCCCCTTTAGGACTCTCCCCTTTTTCCTATATCTTGGCGCATGGGCCTCTAGGGGCTGATGCCCTTGGCCCATGTAGGCCAAGGCGCACCCCCTACAGCCCATGTGGCCCCCGGGGCAGGTGGCCCCACCCGGTGGGTCCCCGGGACCCTTCCGGCGGTCCCGGTACAATACCGATGACCCCGAAACTTGTCCCGATGGCCGAAACAGGACTTCCTATATATAAATCTTTACCTCCGGACCATTCCGGAACTCCTCGTGATGTCTGGGATCTCATCCGGGACTCCGAACAACATTCGGTAACCACATACAAACTTCCTTTATAACCCTAGCGTCATCGAACCTTAAGTGTGTAGACCCTACGGGTTCGGGAGACATGTAGTCATGACCGAGATGCTCTCCGGTCAATAACCAACAGCGGGATCTGGATACCCATGTTGGCTCCCACATGTTCCACGATGATCTCATCGGATGAACCACGATGTCAAGGACTCAATCAATCCCGTATACAATTCCCTTTGTCTAGCGGTATGGTACTTGCCCGAGATTCGATCGTTGGTATACCGATACCTTGTTCAATCTCGTTACCGGCAAGTCTCTTTACTCGTTCCGTAACACATCATCCCGTGATCAACCACTTGGTCACATTGTGCACATTATGATGATGTCCTACCGAGTGGGCCCAGAGATACCTCTCCGTTTACACGGAGTGACAAAATCCCAATCTCGATTCGTGCCAACCCAACAGACACTTTCAGAGATACCCGTAGTGTACCTTTATAGCCACCCAGTTACGTTGTGACATTTGGCACACCCAAAGCACTCCTACGGTTTCCGGGAGTTGCACAATCTCATGGTCTAAGGAAATGATACTTGACATTAGAAAAGCTTTAGCATACGAACTACATGATCTTGTGCTAGGCTTAGGATTGGGTCTTGTCCATCACATCATTCTCCTAATGATGTGATCCCGTTATCAACGACATCCAATGTCCATGGTCAGGAAACCGTAACCATCTATTGATTAACGAGCTAGTCAACTAGAGGCTTACTAGGGACATGGTGTTGTCTATGTATCCACACATGTATCTGAGTTTCCTATCAATACAATTCTAGCATGGATAATAAACGATTATCATGAACAAGGAAATATAATAATAATCAATTTATTATTGCCTCTAGGGCATATTTCCAACAGTCTCCCACTTGCACTAGAGTCAATAATATAGTTCACATCGATATGTGATTAACACTCAAGGTCACATCCCCATGTGACTAACACCCAAAGAGTTTACTAGAGTCAATAATCTAGTTCACATTTACCATGTGATTAACACTCGATGAGTTCTGGGTTTGATCATGTTATGCTTGTGAGAGAGGTTATAGTCAACGGGTCTGAACCTTTCAGATCCGTGTGTGCTTTACAAATCTCTATGTCATCTCCTAGATGCAGCTACCACGTTCTATTTGGAGCTATTCCAAATAACTGTTCTACTTGGAGCTATTCTAAATTGTTGCTCCATTATATGTATCCGGTATCTCTACTCAGAGCTATCCGGATAGGTGTTAAGCTTGCATCGACGTAACCCTTTACGACGAACTCTTTTACCACCTCCATAATTGAGAAAATTCCTTAGTCCACTAGTTACTAAGGATAACTTTGACCGCTTTCCTGTGATTCATTCTTGGATCACTCTTGTACCCCTTGACTGACTCATGGTAAAGCACACTTCAGGTGCGGTACACAGCATAGCATACTGTAGAGCCTATGTCTTAAGCATAGGGGACGACCTTCGTTCCTTTCTCTCTATTCTGCCATGGTCGAGTTTTAAGTCTTAACTTCATACCTTACAACGTCAAGGCATGTGCTCATTTGAAAGTACTGTTAAGCGTTTTGATCTATCCTTATAGATCTTGACGCTCAATGTTCAAGTAGCTTAATCCAGGTTTTCCATTGAAAACACTTTCCAAATAACCCTATATGCTTTCCAGAAATTCTACGTCATTTCTGATCATTAATATGTCAACAACATATACTCATCAGAAATTCTATAGTGCTCCCACTCACTTCTTTGGAAATACAAGTTTCTCATAAACTTTGTATACACCCAAAATCTTTGATCATCATCAAAGCATACATTCCAACTCCGAGATGCTCACTCCAGTCCTCAGAAGGATTGCTAGAGCTTTGCATACTTATTAGCATATTTCAGGATAGACAAAACCTTCCGGTTGTATCACATACAACCTTTCCTCAAGAATCGTCGAGGAAACAATGTTTTGACATCCTATCTGCAAGATTTCATAAATAATGCAGTAATTGCTAATATAATTCCAACAGACTCTTAGCATCGCTACGAGTGAGAAAGTCTCATCGTAGTCAACTCCTTGAACTTGTCGAAAAACATCTTAACGACAAGTCGAGCTTTCTCAATGGTGACACTTACCATCATTGTCTGTCTTCCTTTCAAAATCCATATGTACCTAACAGCCTTACGACCATCAAGTAGTTCTTCCAAAGTCTACACTTTGTTTTCATACATGGATCCTCTCTCGGGTTTTATGGCCTTGAGCCATTTGTCGGAATCCGGGCCCACCATCGCTTCTCCATAGCTCGTAGGTTCATTGTTGTCTAGCAACATGACTTCCAAGACAGGATTACGTACCACTCTGAAGTAGTACGCATCCTTGTCATCCCACGAGGTTTGGTAGTGACTCGATCCGAAGTTTCATGATCACTATCATAAGCTTCCACTTCAGTTGGTGTACGTGCCACAGGAACAACTTCTTGTGCCCTGCTACACACTTGTTGAAGTGACGGTTCAATAACCTCATCAAGTCTCCACCATCCTCCCACTCAACTTTTCGAGAGAAACCTTTCCTCGAAAAAGGACCCGATTCAAGAAACAACCCCTATTGCTTTCGGATCTGAATTAGGAGGTATACTCAACTGTTTTTGGGTGTCCTATGAAGATGCATTTTATCTGCTTTGGGTTCGAGCTTATCAACCTGAAACCTTTTCACATAAGCGTCGCAGCCCCAAACTTTCAAGAAATGGCAACTTAGGTTTCTCCAAACCATAGTTCATACGGTGTCGTCTCAACGAAATTATGTGGTGCCCTATTTAAAGTGAATGTGGTTGTCTCTAATGCCTAACCCATAAACTATAGTGGTACTTCGATAAGAGACATCATGGTATGCATCATATCCAATAGGGTGCAGTTATGATGTTCGGACACACCATCACACTATGGTGTTCCAGGCTGTATTAGTTGTGAAACAATTTCCACAATGTCTTAATTCTGTGCCAAACTCGTAATTCAGATATTCATCTCTATGATCATATCATAGATATTTTATCCTCTTGTCACGACGATCTTTCAACTTCACCCTGAAATTACTTGAACCTTTCAATAATTCAGACTCATGATTCATCAAGTAAATGTACTCAACATCTACTCAAATTATCTGTGAAGTAAGAACATAACAATATCCACTACATGCCTCAGCACTCATTGGACTGTACACATCAAAATGTATTACTTCCAACAAGTTGCTATCTTGTTCCATCTTACTGAAAACGAGGCTTTTCAGTCATCTTGCCCGTGTGGTATGATTTGCATGTCCCAAGTGATTCAAAATCAAGTGAGTCAAAACGGTCCATTTGCATGGAGTTTCTTCATGCATATACACCAATATGACTTACGTGGCAGTGCCACAAGTAGGTGGTACTATCATTACTATCTTTTGGCATGAACATGTGTATCACTACGATCGAGATTTAATAAACCATTCATTTTAGGTGTAAGACCATTGAAGGTATTATTCAAATAAACAGAGTAACCATTATTCTCCTTAAATGAATAACCGTATTGCGATAGACGTAATCCAATCATGTCTATGCTCAACGCAAACACCAAATAACAATTATTTAGGTTTAACACCAATCTCTTTGGTAGAGGGAGCGTGCGATGCTTGATCATATCAAGCTTGGAAAAACTTCCAACACATATCGTCAGCTCACCTTTATCTAGTCTCCGTTTATTCCGTAGCCTTTTGTTTCGAGTTACTAACACTTAGCAACCGAACCAGTATCTAATACCCTGGTGCTACTAGGAGTACTAGCAAAGTACACATTAACACAATGTATATCCAATATACTTCTATCGACCTTGCCAGCCTTCTTATCTACCAATTATCTAGGGTAATTCTGCTCTAGTGGTTGTTCCCCTTATTACAGAAGCACTTAGTCTCGGGTTTGGGTTTTACCTTGGGTTTCTTCACTAGAGCAGCAGCTGATTTGCCGTTTCATGAAGTATCCCTTCTTGCCCTTTCCCTTCTTGAAACTAGTGGTTTCACCAACCATCAACAATTGATGCTCCTTCTTGATTTCTACTTTCGCGGTGTCAAACATCACGAATACCTCAAGGATCATCATATCTATCCCTGATATGTTATAGTTCATCACGAAGCTCTAACAGCTTGGTGGCAATGACTTTGGAGAACCATCACTGTCTTATCTGGAAGATCAACTCCCACTCGATTCAAATGATTGTTGTACTCAGACAATCTGAGCACAAGCTCAACAATTGAGCTTTTCTCCTTAGTTTGCAGGTTAAGAAAGTCATCGGAGGTCTTATACCTCTTGACATGGCACGAGCCTGAAATCCCAATTTCAGCCCTCAAAACATCTCATATGTTTCGCGATGTTTCAAAAACGTCTTTGGTGCCTCAACTCTAAACCGTTTAACTGAACTATCACGTAGTTATCAAAACATGTATGTTAGATGTTCGCAACAACCACAGACAACGTTCGAGGTTCAGCACACTGAGCGGTGCATTAAGGACATAAGCCTTCTATGAAGCAATGAGGACAATCCTCAGTTTACGGACCTAGTCCGCATAATTGCTACTATCAACTTTCAACTAATTTTTCTCTAGGAACATATCTAAACAGTAGAACTATAGCGTGAGCTACGACATAATTTGCAAAAACCTTTTGACTATGTTCAGGATGATTAAGTTCATCTTATGAACTCCCACTCAGATAGACATCCCTCTAGTCATCTAAGTGATTACATGATCCGAGTCAAACTAGGCCGTGTCCGATCATCACGTGAGACGGACTAGTCATCATCGGTGAACATCTTCATGTTGATCGTATCTTCTATACGACTCATGTTCGACCTTTCGGTCTCCGTGTTCCGAGGCCATGTCTGTACATGCTAGGCTCGTCAAGTTAACCCTAAGTGTTTCGCGTGTGTAAATCTGTCTTACACCCGTTGTATGTGAACGTTAGAATCTAACACCCGATCATCATGTGGTGCTTCGAAACACGAACTGTCGCAACGGTGCACAGTTAGGGGAGAACACTTCTTGAAATTGTTGTAAGGGATCATCTTATTTACTACCGTCGTTCTAAGCAAATAAGATGTATAAACATGATAAACATCACATGCAATCAAATAGTGACATGATATGGCCATCATCACTTTGCTCCTTTTGGTCTCCATCTTCGGGGCTCCATGATCATCATCGTCACCGGCATGACACCATGATCTCCCTCATCATGATCTCCATCATCGTGTCTTCATGAAGTTGCCTCGCCAACTATTACTTCTACTACTATGGCTAACGGTTAGCAATAAAGTAAAGTAATTACATGACGTTTAAGTTGACACGCAGGTCACAAATAAATAAAGACAACTCCTATGGCTCCTGCCGGTTGTCATACTCATCGACATGCAAGTCGTGATTCCTATTACAAGAACATGATCAATCTCATACATCACATATATCATTCATCACATCCTTTTTGGCCATATCACATCACATAGCATACCCTGCAAAAACAAGTTAGACGTCCTCTAATTGTTGTTTGCATGTTTTACGTGGCTGCTATGGGTTTCTAGCAAGAACGTTTCTTACCTACGCATGAACCACAACGTGATATGCCAATTGCTATTTACCCTTCATAAGGACCCTTTTCATCGAATCCGATCCGACTAAAGTGGGAGAGACAGACACCCGCCAGCCACCTTATGCAACTAGTGCATGTTTGTCGGTGGAACCGGTCTCACGTAAGCGTACGTGTAAGGTTGGTCTGGGCTGCTTCATCCCACGATGCCGCCGAATCAAGATAAGACTAGTAACGGCAAGCATATTGAACAATATCGACGCCCACAACTACTTTGTGTTCTACTCGTGCAAAGAATCTACGCAATAGACCTAGCTCATGATGCCACTGTTGGGGAACGTAGCAGAAATTCAAAATTTTCCTACGCGTCACCAAGATCTATCTATGGAGAAACCAGCAACGAGTAGAAAGGGGAGTGCATCTACATACCCTTGTAGATCGCTAAGCGGAAGCGTTCAAGTGAACGGGGTTGATGGAGTCGTACTCGTCGTGATTCAGATCACCGATGATCCTAGTGCCGAACGGACGGCACCTCCGCGTTCAACACACGTACTGCTCGACGATGTCTCCCACGCCTTGATCCAGCAAGGAGAGAGGGAGAGGGAGAGGAAGACTCCATCCAGCAGCAGCACAACGGCGTGGTGGTGATGGAGGAGCGTGGCTATCCTGCAGGGCTTCGCCAAGCACCTACGGGAGAGGAGGAGGTGTCACGGGAGGGAGGGAGGCGCCAAGGGCTCAGGTATGGATGCCCTCCCTCCCCTCCACTATATATAGGGGCAGGGGAGAGGGGGGAGGCGCAGCCTTGCCCCTTCCTCCAAGGAAGGGGTGCGGCTAAGAGGGGGGGAGGAGTCCATCCTCCCCAAGGCACCTCGGAGGTGCCTTCCCCCTTTAAGACTCTCCCCTTTTTCCTATATCTTGGCGCATGGGCCTCTAGGGGCTGGTGCCCTTGGCCCATGTAGGCCAAGGCGCACCCCCTACAGCCCATGTGGCCCCCGGGGCAGGTGGCCCCACCCGGTGGGCCCCCGGGACCCTTCCGGTGGTCCCGGTACAATACCGATGACCCCGAAACTTGTCCCGATGGCCGAAACAGGACTTCCTATATATAAATCTTTACCTCCGGACCATTCCGGAACTCCTCGTGACGTCTGGGATCTCATCCGGGACTCCGAACAACATTCGGTAACCACATACAAACTTCCTTTATAACCCTAGCGTCATCGAACCTTAAGTGTGTAGACCCTACGGGTTCGGGAGACATGTAGTCATGACCGAGATGCTCTCCGGTCAATAACCAACAGCGGGATCTGGATACCCATGTTGGCTCCCACATGTTCCATGATGATCTCATCGGATGAACCACGATGTCAAGGACTCAATCAATCCCGTATACAATTCCCTTTGTCTAGCGGTATGGTACTTGCCCGAGATTCGATCGTCGGTATACCGATACCTTGTTCAATCTCGTTACCGGCAAGTCTCTTTACTCGTTCCGTAACACATCATCCCGTGATCAACCCCTTGGTCACATTGTGCACATTATGATGATGTCCTACCGAGTGGGCCCAGAGATACCTCTCCGTTTACACGGAGTGACAAAATCCCAATCTCGATTCGTGCCAACCCAACAGACACTTTCAGAGATACCCGTAGTGTACCTTTATAGCAACCCAGTTACGTTGTGACGTTTGGCACACCCAAAGCACTCCTACGGTACCCGGGAGTTGCACAATCTCATGGTCTAAGGAAATGATACTTGACATTAGAAAAGCTTTAGCATACGAACTACATGATCTTGTGCTAGGCTTAGGATTGGGTCTTGTCCATCACATCATTATCCTAATGATGTGATCCCGTTATCAACGACATCCAATGTCCATGGTTAGGAAACCGTAACCATCTATTGATTAACGAGCTAGTCAACTAGAGGCTTACTAGGGACATGGTGTTGTCTATGTATCCACACATGTATCTGAGTTTCCTATCAATACAATTCTATCATGGATAATAAACGATTATCATGAACAAGGAAATATAATAATAATCAATTTATTATTGCCTCTAGGGCATATTTCCAACACCGTCGGCTTCTGCCCCCACGCAACTAGTACCGGGGTGTTCCTGGAAAAACCCGGATACTCTTTATCCAAATGTTTGGTCCCTTAAGGAGGTATCCGGCGCAGCGAACAAGGCAATCGGACTATGCGGCTTTATAACTTTCACTTAGCCATAGAAGTCTATAATCTTAAATTTTGGTGAAGCCCCTAGAATTTAGAAGGCCGAATTGGGGCGCTATATACGCCTAAATCGGACGAGGCCGATTCATAGCCTAAAGAGGAAAAAATCTTTAAGGATTTTAAGACCTCTCGAACAACGACCAGCTCTCGCCGCATCATGTCGATTAGTTTTCGGATTTCTCTACTGAGGTGCTCGTCCGAAAGAACCGGGACACAATCGCAGTAGTTCTCCCTACGCTACCTTAGCCGATATAACGGAACGTAAGGTACCAAAACAAGGGAGCCGGGCAAACCCAACTATTGACCCAAGACGTGATTCGGAGCTGATGCATATAGTGCTATAAGTTTGGGGTGCCGCACTGTTGAAAGTGTCATTGCTGCGCCTCCGCCTATGCCCATGGTATTTTGAGTGCGTAATTGTGTACGCGTGGCACGAATGCTGCTTTGATGGGGCTTGAGCGGAGGCCGGACTGCTAGTCGCGCTCTTGGCATGCCTGGTGATCCTGTTGCGGGGTGCTCCGGACTCGTTTGACGGTGCTCGAAGTTGATGCCGCCGGATTGGTGGTTTGTCGGAGAAGGCCGCATTGTACTTCCGCCGTGAGGGCTGCAGTATGTTCTTCTGTTCGGAGAGACCAGTCCATGTTTCCGTTGACTGTTATGACCCCGCGCGGTCCTAGCATCTTGAGCTTTAAGTATGCATAGTGTGGTACCGCATTGAATCTAGTGAATGCAGTTCGTCCGAGCAGGGCGTGGTAACCACTGCGAAAAGGGATGATATCGAAGACTAACTCTTTGCTTCGGAAGTTATCCGGAGATCCGAAGACCACTTCCAATGTTATAGAGCCCGTACAACGGGCCTCTACTCCAGGAATTACACCTTTAAAGGTGGTTTTGGTGGGCTTGATCCTTGAAGGGTCGATGCCCATTTTGCGCACTGTGTCCTGATAAAGCAGGTTCAGGCTGCTACCGTCGTCCATAAGGACTCACGTGAGGTGGAATCCGTTGATGATTAGGTCTAGGACCAATGCGGCTGAGCCGCCGTGACGGATGCTAGTAGGGTGATCCCTACGATCAAAGGTGATCGGACAAGCTGACCATGGGTTGAATTTGGGGGCGACTGGCTCCATCGCATAGATGTCCCGTAGTGCTCGCTTCCGTTCCCGCTTGGGAATGTGAGTGGCGTAGATCATGTTGACTGTTTTCACCTGGGGGGAAATTTCTTCTGTCCCCCCGTGTTCGGACGCCGGGGCTCTTCGCCATCGTCGCTGTGTAGCCCCTTGTCCTTGTTTTTGGCATTTATTTTGCCGGCCTGTTTGAACACCCAGCAGTCTCTGTTGGTGTGGTTGGCTGGCTTATCCGGGGTGCCATGAATTTGGCACGAGCGCTCCAGTAAACGGTCCAGACTGGACGGTCCCTGACTGTTTCTTTTGAACGGCTTCTTCCGCTGACCGGACTTGGATCCACTGAATCTGGCGTTGACTGTCGTGTCTTCAATGTTGTCGTCGTTGTTCCGTCGCTTATGTCTGTTGCGCCGTGGCTTGCCGTTATTGTCGCGAACATCCGAAGTGCCAGAATGTGGCGTGGTGCTGCTGCAAGCCAACCAACTGTCCTCGCCCGTGCAAAAGTGGGTCATTAGTGTTGTGAGAGCTGCCATGGACTTGGGTTTTTCCTGGCCGAGGTGTCGGGCGAGCCACTCGTCACGGATATTATGCTTAAAAGCCGCCAGGGCTTCGGCGTCCGGACAGTCGACTATTTGGTTCTTTTTAGTTAGAAACCGAGTCCAGAATTTCCTCGCTGACTCTCCGGGCTGTTGAGTAATGTGGCTCAAGTCATCGGCGTCTGGTGGCCGCACATATGTGCCCTGGAAGTTGTCGAGGAATGCATCTTCTAGGTTTTCCCAACTGCCAATGGAATTTGCTGGCAGGCTGTTTAGCCAGTGCCGGGCAGGTCCTTTGAGCTTAAGGGGAAGATACTTGATGGCGTGTAGATCGTCTCCGCGGGCCATGTGAATGTGGAGAAGGAAATCTTCAATCCATACTGCGGGGTCTGTTGTGCCATCATATGATTCGATGTTTACGGGTTTGAACCCTTCTGGGAATTCATGATCAATCACTTCGTCAGTGAAGCAGAGGGGGTGCGCGGCGCCTCTGTGCCGGGCTATGTGGCTACGCAGTTTGAATTGGTCTGGGTTGTTGTGTTTGGCCCGGTCGGACTTGTTGATAATGTATCCGGCGTGACGGTCATCGTCGCATGCTGGGGCACGCCCCCGTGATCCATAGATCGATCTTGGCTGTCCTGCTTTGTTTTCCAGTATGTCTTGCAGGTCCTACTTATTACCCCGGGCCGTAGTGTATTGGTGTGGGGGTGCGGGCTGGTATTCGGGTTGATATGCCGTTTTATCCTGGCCACGGGGTGGCCGGTCAGCCGTGTGGTGCTCGAGTCCGTATTCCTTGGCTGCCAGGACTTCAGTCCATCTATCTGTGAGCAAGTCTTGATCAGCTTGGAGTTGCTGCTGCTTCTTTCTCAGGCTCCTCGCAGTGGCCATAAGCCGACGCTTGAAGCGTTCCTGCTCGACGGGGTCCTCAGGCACGCCGAACTCATCTTCGCCGAGGCTAATCTCGTCTTCGGAGGGGGGCATGTAGTTGTCCTCTTCCGGATATCCATCCGTCGCCTGTTCGTCTGGGCTGACCTGCTCATCTTCCTGCTCGGCTTGCTCGAAGGCGGGCTGATCAGGGTTGTATTCTTCTTCGGCACCATCCAGATTATTTTCGTCTCCTAGGCCGGTATTGCTGTGGCGAGGCTTGGAGCGGCGTCGACGATGCCCATGCTTTGCTTTTCTCCCCGAAGGGTTATCCTCCGTTGCCTCATCGCCATTAGTTTCCTTCGGAGTGTCCACCATATATATATCGTATGAGGAGGTGGATGTCCACCGCCCCACGAGCGGTGGTTCCTGTTCTTCTCCTGCATCGTCGTCCATATCGTCGATGTCTTCGGAGTCGAAGTCAAGCACGTCGGTTAAATCATCGATCGTGGCAATGAAGTGGGTGGTGGGTGGGCAGCGAATTCCTTCGTTGCCTGCTTCCCACTCGAGCCGGACATAGTTCGGCCAAGAGCCTCCTGACAAGGAGAGAGACTTTAATGATTTCAGTATGTCGCCAAAGGGCGAGTGCTGGAAGATATCCGCAGCGGTAAACTCCATTACCGGAGCCCAACCAGGCTCGACGGGCTCGGGAGCGCGCGGACTGGAACCTACAACCGGACACGAGTCCGAGGGTCCGGAGTCACGGGCTTCCTTAGAAGCGAGGCATGTGTTCGGATCTACCGCCGATGAGTGTGCAGCCGCGGGGCGGGGTCCATCCACCCGTCCTTGGTCCACGCAGTCTGCTCCAGATTTAGGTCCGGGACTACTGCAGGGGTAATATCCTGAGCACTGTCTGACAGCAGGTCTAGGCCGTGCTCATCGTGACTGTCCGGTGCTCCTGGCACAGGCCCGAATCCGTCGAAAATCAAGTCTCCGCGGATATCGGCCGTGTAGTTCAGGTTTCCGACCTGACTTGGTGGCCAGGGGCGTAGTTGTTGATCTGCTCCAGATGGCCAAGCGAATTGGCCTGCAGCACGAAGCCGCCAAACACGAAGATCTGTCCGGGGAGAAAAGTCTCACCCTGGACCGTGTTGTTGTCGATGATTGAAGGAGCCATCGAGCCTTCCAGCGATGATACAGGGGAACTCTCAATGAAAGCACCATTGTCGTTGTCAAAACCGGCGGATCTCGGGTAGGGGGTCCCGATCTGTGCGTCTTAGGCTGATGGTAATAGGAAGCAAGGGACACAATGTTTACCCAGGTTCGGGCCCTCTCGATGGAGGTAAAACCCTACTTCCTGCTTGATTAATATTGACGGTATGAGTAGTACAAGAGTAGATCTACCACGAGATCGTAGAGGCTAAACCCTAGAAGCTAGCCTATGATGATTATGATTGTAATTGTGATCGGCCTTCTAAGGACCAACCTCTCCGGTTTATATAGACACCGGAGAGGGCTAGGGTTTACATGGAGTCGGTTACAAGGAAGGAAATATAATATCCAGATCGCCAAGCTTGTCTTCCACGCAAAGGAGAGTCCCATCCAGACACGGAATGGAGTCTTGAGTCTTGTATCTTCATGCTTCAACAGCCCGGACGATGTATACAGCCCGGCTGTCCGGATACCCCCTAATCCAGGACTCCCTCAGGGTGTGTGTCCAAACTTTCGTCGCACGTGCCAAATTTTTTTACCACATAATCTTGGTGGCATGACATTACATCAACCAAGGTTTCATGCCTTTTTGATATTTTTTAAATTTTTTGGAATTTAAATGACATGGCACTCCATGCTTAATTGTGTCATAGTCGTTAGACCAATATGTTTGGAAATTCCTTCCAATTTACTGCACATGGAATTAAATCGCACACAAGTACACAAAATATGACTTTTCAAACCGTTATGGTTAGCTTTTGCATGTACATGTAGTTCAAATTTCAATTACGGCCATTAAATGGCTAGAAAATCACTTAAATGTCTTAAGGTCAAATGACCCCTGAAATTTTCCAAAATTTGACATGACAGTTGTATTACTACTACAAATGTTCTCGTACATTTAAAACATCATCCGTTGCCACTTTACTACAAATTCGTCTTTCACAACTAATAAAAATATCTACAACATCACACATAGTTGTTTTCTAGGAACCGTTTGCGGTGAAAATATCTAGGACTATTTAAGTCTTCCTCCTTAAGCTTCGCCGGCTCGTCTGCTCCAGTGTCGGCAACCCCCGAATCCATAAATCCCGATCATCATTCCCACACCCCCTTCTTGCAAAGATGATGCCAGTGA
>NC_041389.1:287590611-287610877 GCF_002162155.2 Triticum dicoccoides
GCATCCGCATTGCGCGCAGCCGCTTCCGCCAAGAGGGCGTCCGCGGTAGCCGGCCGGGTAGCTGCAGCAGCCGAGACGGCTGCAGCTGCTGCTGCGACGACGACTGCAAACACCGAGAGCACTCAAGCTGCCGTTTGTGCCGCCGATGTCGCCCTGGCCCGGGTCGAGTCCATCCACGCCAAGATCGAGGATGCACACGCCAAGATATTCCAGGCCACCTCGGAATCCAGCATGCAACCCATGTCCGAAAAGGCGGCGGTGGCCATGGAGCACCTGCTTCCTCATGAGGTCACCTAGCGGGAGCTGGAGATGCAGGAGGCGACGGAGATCGAGGAGCGCCGGGAGGAGGAGTTGTGCGTGGCCGAGGTCGAGGTAGAGAAGAGTCTGTCCATCGAGGAATCGACGGTGGAGTACCAACGCGAGCTCTGGCGCAACCACTACTACGAGTACTACAACCTTGAGGGCGGCGCCGAGGACGAGGACAAGGACAAGGACGAGGATGCAGTTGACTTCAGTAGGGGGGACGTGGAGTCCGCCAATGGTGGCATGTCGCCAGGACAAGTCATTGATGTCTCATCTCACACCGTCGATGCATAGGCCGGCGCGGCGGCGGATTTGTTAAAATTATGCGTACTTAGGCTTTGTTTTTAATGCTGGTCTTTTGTTAGAGCAATGTTTAGGTCAACTGGATCTGTTTAATTACTAAAATTGCTCGATTCGGTAAGTGCGGTCTGTCTGTTGTACGCTATTTTGTGTGCCCAAATTAGCAAGCAGTGTTAAATTATGCAATGAGGTACCCGGGAAAATTTCCACCAAATTTGAATTATCAAACTCATCCCATGCGCGTAAAGCAGAAGAATCGTTTGCGATGCACACAATCGTTCAAAGTGAATGGTCCGGCGGCACCGCGCGCAAAGTTTCCCTGAACATTTCCAAAATTTTGGCCTACTGCCAAAATATCTACCCCCGCCCCCTCCCCCCTTCCCCCTTCCCCACCCCCTTTTCTCCCCGGCCACAAGTCACATTTTTCCTGTTTCCTCCTTCCTTCCTAAGCTATAGCCGCTTCCTCACTTGCTTCCTCGCTCTCGCCATATCGCATCCTACTGCCGGGGTCGCCATGGTCTTCTTCAAAGACCTCTCCAGCGGTTCCTCCTCTGGCGACGACTCCTTCACCACCCGGGTATGCCTCCCTTCTCTCTCTCGGGCCATGACTTGGAATGAAGGATTTTTACCCGGCAGTCGATTTGAGTCATTTCTTCCTCTTGTAGCTCCCTAGGACCATCAGTGGCAACGAATGGAGCGGGGTGGCTGAAGATCTATCTGCTCGTTGTCACCATCAATCTCCATGCGTGAAGCTAGTTGCGTTTGAATATGTGGACAGTGGGAGGAAGTTTCTGGCATGTGCAGAGAAGGTTAGACCCTCTTTCGTTGTTACAAATCATTTGTTAGATGTGATTCAGACACTGTCACGGTCCCAACCCCTTCATACCATACCTTCAACCAAACGAATCCTAAGACAGTGTCACAGTTTGTACCTAGTATCTAAAATTGTTGCCATCTCATCAGCAGTGCCATTAAAAAATTATTTGGCACCGCTTCGGCAGTTTGTGCAGCCAACTTTGATCCACACATCCGAGCAGCCAAGCAGTAAAATACTAAATCTTTATGGCACGAAGGAATTGGGCATCGGAGCAACTAGGTGCTCCGGAGTCCGAGTCCCTGATTTTTTTTCTGCTGCATCGGCTCGCTAGTGCAGGGCACCGGTGCAAGCTATAGTAACAGTTGTCTTTACACCAGTTTTGGCATAAATAGTCGACGACCTTAGTGTTATTAGTTCTATGTTACTAAATTTGTGCATATACACACCTGTTAGTCTCAATTTGCTGTCATCCAAACAGTGTCTCTATGCTGTTGCAGTTATATTTACCTTCCTCATAAAATGTTCAATTTGTTATTTATTGTACATGAGTAAGAACTGTAGCGTTGTTGTAGTTAATTATAGCTTCTGATGTTTCAGAATTTGGTTGTTGTCTCAGTAGCAATTAATTCATTTGCACATTGATCTTTTTGAGAAGATATGTCATAATTAACATGTTTCTTTAGTTTTTCAAAATAAGCATTGGTGATTTTCTATGTTGCTATAAACTCATTTCCCCTACAATTGTTACTGATCTAGTTTTAAATATTATAGGATGAACAGAAGTGTTCTTACTTGGAGTGGGTTGATCAACAGTGGCCATAGTCTTTGAAGATATGCCTAGCGAAGCTCTGGAGCATGTATGAGAAAGAGAACAGAGGTAGGCTTAGAGAAAGTGTTGTCAACGCTAAAGAATATTTGAAGATGTGGGATAAAAAGAGGAAGGTGGAGAATGAGCTCAGATTTTTCAAATCAGACTTTGCTAAGATAGTGTTGGCGAAGGGGGAGGCACTTTCCAAGTTGGCCAGTGCAAAACAAGTTCTTACTGAACTGAAAGCAGAGGTGGATAAGACGAGCCTGGATGATCTTGATTAGGGAAATGAATATATTGTTCTATTATTGTTCTTATGAAGTTGAATTAGCTATATGTTGTACTATGCTGTTTCCATGTAGCTATCGTATTGTGATGTTACAATATATTTATGTGCCTGATATGAAATTGGCAAACAACTATTTGATATGAAATGTGAATTTGCGTAATACTAGAATTATTAATTATAAACTAATAAACCTACTAAATATGTCATGGAACTTTGCAAACGGTTCTAGCAGTAAAAGCGCTTGTGATGCCCAATGCCACACAGTTTTTTTCATCAAATCGTGTGTGATGTAGTTGATAAAAGCAAATAGTTAACCAAGGCATAGCGTGTGTGATAGTTACACCTTTCACACACGAGCCTACACATAAAACTGTGTGGGATGTACATACGAACGAAAACGTTTTCCCTGGATTGACTGTGTCGGATGTACATACGAACGGAAACGTTTTCCCTGGATTGACTGTGTGGGATGTACATAAGAACGGAAACATATTCCTTGGATTGATTGTGTGTGATATACATACGAATGGAAATGATTGAATTTCGATGTCTCGCCCGATCGCACATGAGTTCATTTTGCCCCAGCCTGTGTCCCAGGAGGGCCTATCCCCGACGATTTCTAGGTCGTGTGGGAAGGACCCCCTTAACGCCCACACTCACTTGGCGACGGTTCCAAATGTCGTCGCGGAAAGGGGTTAAAAACTGTTTGTATAGCACCAACGCGTATCAGTGAATAGAGGTTTTTCCTATTTGTAGCCAACGAAATGAGCTCGACCTGGTGGTTACGAGCACTACTATTGACGTCGTTGTAGAAGTTCGAATCCTGCCAGTCGCGAATAGCAACTCGAATATGCCTTTAATTTTTTTGTTGCGTTTGAGAGAAGATTGTTCGCAATGTCAATGGGCGTGGCCCACTGCTGGCCGCTGTAGGCGCCACTTCTTCAACGGGCGCCTATAGCAGGAGTTTCTAGTGGACGCTCTTTGCGGCCGACAACACCCAAACACTAAGAGGACTACCAACTGGGCCGGCCCACTAACAGCGAATGAAAGGAAAGTGCGGTCACTAGCCAAAAGTGACACGATGCCAGGAATCAAACACGAGACTTACGGGTCAAGAACCTATGCCACTTGCCACTACAGTCGTAGATTGCTTCTGCTTTATTGGAAACGTTATTTCTTTTAGTTGAAAATAACTAAGCACTTACGTTTAAAAATAATCTTTACACATAATCGAACATTTCTTGAAATTTTTGCATATAAAATTTAAATGCCGAATATTGTTTCGGAAACGAAGACAATTTTTGAACTTTCAAACCTATTTTATTCCGCATTTTTTTGAAATTTTAGAAAATTTCGAAATCACAGACTTTTTTAATATGTGAATAGTTTTTGAAAATGGATTTTTTTTGAAATTCCAAAGGAAATTTTGAAAAACATACATTTTTTTTGAAATCCACAAAGATTTTTTATAAGCAAGCATCTTTTGAATTTGTGAACATTTCTTCTAAAATGATAATATTTTTTTTTGCAAATATGAACAATCTTTGAAATATTGGAACACATTCTGAAGTTCGAAACAAATTTTGAGACAATGAAAACAAAAATTAACATTCTGAACAATTTTTGAACTCCAAACTTTTGAAAACATGAACAACATGAACAAAATTTGAAAAATGAGAACAAAAATTTACATTCCAAACAAATTTTCAGAACAAAAAATAAGATTCCGAACAAATTTTGAAAACACAAACAGTTTTTGAAAACACAAAAAAATTAAGAAATTACAACATTTTCTAAAATTCCTGAATAAATTTTGAATTCTGAAACAAAATTTGAAAATCTGAAATTTTTTGCAATTCGAATCTTTTTTTTAATGTTGTACATTTTTAACACAATTTGAAAACGGGAACATTTTCATACATTTTGGAAAATAAAATCATTTTGCAATTTCTGGACACTTTTTGGAAAAGGAAAATAAACTTGAAAAAAAGAAAGAGAAAAAGAAAAGGAAGCATAAAAAACGAAGAAGAAAAAGGAAAAAATAAAGGAAAAAATAATAGAAAGGCGGATAAACCAGAAAAGCAACAAAACAGAAAAAAACCCGGTTCAGGGAAGGTTCCCAAAACCGTTTGGACGGACTGGGTATATCTGGAAGTGGGCCGGCCCGTGTTTGTCGTTGGCTCGGCTGCTCTCTGTGTTTGCTCGACACGTTGCCGCAGGGAGCGGCGCATAGGGAATTCCAGGACCTCCTACTCAGCGCGTTCAGCGCCGCCTAATCAAACCGGCGCTCCCTGCAGCGCCCTGTTGGGCCGGCCCACTGAAACGTAGCAGCAGCGAAAAAATAGTAGACAAATTTGCTGCATCATGATTCGAACTCGCCCGGCTACATTCCTGCACGCGCTATGCTAACCACTAGAGACACCTCACACAACTGATCCATAGTACCGCGAGATGTTTAAGGACAATAGCAGCCACGCTGGTCCAAAATTTAGACATTCACAGATTTAAAAAAAAGTTCATGAATATGTTTTAAAAAAAGGTTCAGGTATTAAAAGAAGCTCATGAAAATTGAAAAAGTTCACTAATTCGAGAAAAAAAGTTCATAAATCTGAAAAAGTTCACATGATTTGAAAAGGTCCACTAATTTCGGAAAACTTAACGGATTTTAAAAAGTTCACGAGTTTGAAAAAAGTTCACCGATCAAAAAATTCATGAAATTCAAAATAGTTCAAGAAAATAGAAAAAAGTTCATCAATTTTACAAAAAGTTCATTGATTTTCATAGAAATTCACGAATTTTGAAAACAGTTCATCAATTTTGATAAAAAGTTCATCATATCAGAAAAAGAGTTCATCAAATTTGAACAAAAAATTCAACCATTTAAAAAAAGTTCATGGGATTTGAAAAAAACGCTTATAAAAATCCGGTGAATTTTTTCACAGAATTATAAAAAGAGGAAAAAGAAAAAGAAAAATTAAAGGAAAAGCAAAACGAAATAAGAAAAAAGAAAACGAAAGAACAAAACTAGAAGATCTGCCTTATCACAGACGTGACGTGGGTGTGGTGGTTGTCGCGTGTTGAATGGAATCGATGCAACGCGGGTTCGATTCCTACCGCACGTTTTCAGCTAGTAATACTTTTTGGTGGTTGCTATAAATCATCCGACTATCGGTCGGGTCCTGTCCTTCCGATCAAAGCCTCCACAAATGTTAGATTAGTCAACTTAGCCCTCGTCTTCCTCGCCTCGCAGCCAACGTGAAAAGTCTCCACACACAGGTCCAACAAGCGCCCCGAACTCACTCGTACTCGCAGCCGCCATGCCACGCTCGCTCGCAGCACCCGGCTCGGCAACACCACCCCTGCAGGCAGCTACCCCTTGCAACACCCTGGTGCCTTCTCCCATACAACACCGCCCCGCCATGGGAGCTCGCTTCTGCAGCAGACTAACCTGCTGCAACGCCGTATCACCGCCGGTTGTGGCTACGTCGTCGACTCCAGGCGTGGCAGCAGCCCCGAGCTCCCCCAAGAGCCGCACCATGACGTTGCATCAAGCCACCGGAGACGTCGCATCCAGCTGCCGGCAAGCATTACGATGCAACACCGGGACCGTCGCGCGAGTGCTGCATCGAAGCACGGGGGAGCCGGCGACGAGCCGCTCCATTGCGGCTCCGCCGCGGGCGATGAGCTTTCCATTGCAACTCCGACGCCGGCGAAGTATGCTCCATTACAGCTCCGCCGCGGGTGATGGGCGCTCCATTGCAACACCGACACCGGCGACGTACGCTTCATTGCAGCTCCGCCATGGGTGACGGGCGCTCCATTGCAACTCCGACACCGGCGACGTTCGCTCCATTGCAGCTCCGTCGTGGGTGACGGGCGACCGGGCGCTCCATGCAACTCTGACTCCGGCGATGGTTGCTCCATTGCAGCTCCGCCATGGGCGATGGGCGCTCCATGGCAGCTCCGACGCCGGCGACAAGCGGGTCCATTGCAGCTCCCCCGCGGGAGCACGAGGTTGGCAGCGCGACAGCCGCGAAGAAAGTTGTGGCGTCGCATCCCGGCTGCCGTGGACATGTTGCTGCGTCGCAGCACCAGCGTTCATCGAAGAGCGCCGTTCCGCATCGCCGGTAGCACCTCCCTGGTTCCTCCCGCTGCTGTGATGGTTCCCGTCAAGGCTTCTCTCCATGGACGCTGCTTTGCAGCTACGCCGCTGGAAGAGCTCCAGCTCTGCTCTGTAGCTATGCCGTTGGAGGAGCTCTGGCTACTAGTGCCAACGGCAGGGGTCAAACTCTACCTATTTCCTAGCTATTGTGTTGGTGGCTCGCCATGACTCCTCTCCTCGCCATGAGATGCAAGGGAAAGAGAGAAGAAATAAAATGTATGGAGGAGCGGCTTCGTACAGATAGGATAAGGTTGTGGCGGATGCGGGCACGTGTCGTGCGGAGAAGGAGGCTTGCGAGAGAGGAAAGATCAGTTGGGTGATTTGAACACTTTTCCATAATTTTTTTCAATAGGCACCTGCAGCGTCAAATAGGATTTGCCGCCTACAGCGCCGAGTAGGAGGGAATTTCCTATTTGCTGTACGTTGCGGCAAATTGTCGACGAATCACACAACGGGGTGCGACTAGCGAGCCATTTGGGCCAGCCCATCTTGAGCGTACCTACAGGTTCGGGTTTTGGGATCCTTCTAGAGCGTTCCCAGCCAGTTCTTACTGATTTTGGGAACCATCTAGAAGGTTCCTGAACCGGTTCTTTCTTCTTTTTTCTTTTTTTTTACTCTTCCTGTTTTTTCTTCTTCCCTTTTCTGCTTCTTTTTATTTTCTTTTTGTTACTATTTTGTTTTCTTTCAGTTTTCCTTTTCAAGTTAATTTCTCTTTTCAACAATTTTTCTTTCTTTGGTTTTTCATTTATTTTTATTTTCTTATCTTTTTTCCAAAAAAATTCAAAATATTCAAGTTTTGTTTATGATTCCAAAAAAATGTTCACTTTTCGAAAACATGTTTTCAAAATAAAAAAATTGTTCCCATTACACAAAAAAGTTCAAAACTTTCAAAATTAAGAAAATGTACCGGATTTCAATTTTTTTCTTCACGTATTTGAAAAAAATCACGCTTCTACATTTGTTAAGGATTTTTTCAAAATTGTTCTCCATTTTGAAATTTGTTCTCAGGGTTCAAAAAATGTTTGTGCTTTAAAAAATATTCACAAAGTCCAAAACGTTAATGTTTTAAAAAAATGTTCAATTTTCGAAAAAAATGTTCTCAAAATTCAAAATTTGTTCTCACTACACAAAAAAGTTCAATACTTTCGACATTCAGAAAATGTACCAGATTTCAATTTTTTGTTCATGTATTCAAAAAAATTCACGCTTCCAAATTTGCTCAGGATTTTTAAAAATTAATCTCCGTTTCAAAATTTGTTCTTAAAATTCAAAAAAATTTCATGCTTTAAAAAATTGTTCGCGCTTCGAAATTTATTCTCAAGATTCAAAAAATGTTTGTGCTTTATAAAATTGTTTACAAATGCCAAAACCTTCTTTTTTCAAAAAATGTTTGGGAAATTCAAAAATTGTTTATGTGCAAAAGTTGTTCATGTTTACAAATTTTGTTTTGGAATTTTAAAAATGTTCCTGTTTTTGTAAAATTGTTCCTGTTCAGTTTTTTGGTAGTTTAGAAAATGTTCCTTTTCAAAAAAAATCACTTCTCCAAAATTCAATTGCGTGTTTAAATATGTTTGATTTTTCTCAAAATTCTTAACAATTTTGAAAAATGTCCCCGTTTAGTAAAACATTCATGTTTTGTTTTTGAAAAACAATTGTGTTCGAATTTTTTAAAATATGCGGATCAGCGTTTGAGTTTCTTAAGGTGTTGCGTTGTACTGTAATCATTAAAGGTCACTAGCTCAACTGGTTAGAGTCTTTATGCTCTCGAGCAACCGGTCCTGGGTTTGAACCGCAGCAGCCCAGTCATTTTTTTTATTTAGTGTTACGCTAGCGAGATAGGCGCACTAAGCCTGCGAACGAGTAGCCCTATGCGAACGCCCAGCAATTCGACGCAAAATGCGGGCTGAATCCCCCGCTCCGCTGGGCCGGCCCATCTTGCTTTTTTCCCCTGTGTTAAAAACACCGCTAAAAATCTGCTAGTACTGGGAGTCGAAACGCAGACGTCTTGTTTACTAGTAAGCTGCAATAACCACCGCGCCACACTCAACTGCGAGATAAATTTTATATATTTATGCATTTTCTTCTTTCTTTGTTTCTTCTGTTTGTGTTTTCCTGTTTACGTTTTTCTATTTCCTTTTTCGATTTTTTCTTTTTCTTCTTCCTAGGTTCGATGAACTTTTTTCAAATCCGTGAACTTCTTATTTAAAATCGATGATTTTTTATCAAATTCGATGAACTATTGTCAAATTAGGTGAACTTTTTTTGAATGGGGTGAACTATTTTTCGAATTCGATGAACTTTTTTCAGAATTCTATGAACTTTTTTTAAATTCAATGAACTTTTTTCGAGCGGGTGAACGTTTTTTCGAATTCGGTGAACTTTTTTCGAATTCGATGAACTTTTTTTTTGAATTCAATAAACTGTTTTCGAAGGACAAGAGTACATACTGATAGCAAACCGGTTTGTTTTTTCCAAGAAAACCAGTACATACTGTAGCATTTTTTGAGTGAAGAAATAAAGAGATCGAGCGGGCAACTTTTATTTTCGAGCAAGCGACGCAGGAGCTATCGAGCGAGCCGTGCGAGCAGACGATCGAGCGAGCGAGCGATCGAGCGGCTGCAGCCAGCGAACGTTGCTGGGCCAGGCCCATGCAAGCGAAGCAGCGAGCGCTGGATCCCCTAACGGGCGCTAAAGGCGCCAAGGAGGGGGTCTCAAAATGCGGCACATAGGATCTCTCGAGTAGGAGAGCTCCTATTTGCCGCCCGTAGGCGGCAAATGGTGGAGCCTTCGCTGAAGGCAGAGCAAATGGGCCGGCCCATTATTACGTATAGAAGCTCCAGACAAGTAAAAGAATAACGAAAATGTTAGGCGCCAGGGAGAGATAGAACTCGTGACCTCTCTCTCGTGAACGAGTCCTACTAACCAAACGGGCAAGCGAATTCTAGCGTTAAGTATGAGGCGTGATGGTATAAGTATCAAAATCGTTTGAAATTTTTCAAAAAATATATACTGAACATTTGTAATTTCCATTGAACTTTTTCTTAATGTACGTTGAACAATTTAAATAATACACGATGAACTTTTTTTATACAATACGAACAGTTTTGAAAAATATGAATATATGTGTTGAACAATTTTCAAATACACATTGAACATTTAGTAAAAAATACGTTTACCAATTTCATAATATACTATGAACATTTTGTAATACACGATGCACATTTTTATAACGCATAGAAGAACTACTTTTGCAATATACGTTGAACATTTTTGTTAATACGATGAATGATTTTGTAATATGCGGTGAACATTCTGCATAATAAGCAATAAAAGAGAAGAAAACAAAAAAGAAACAGATACATAAAAATAGAAAAATAGAAAAATAGAAGCATAAAAGAAAAACTGAAAGCAAAAAAAAAACCCAGCAAACTGAAAGCAAAAATACGCAGAAGAAAAAAAAACCCGCAAGAAGCAGCGATGGAAACAGTAGTGAAGGAAAACGGCACAGGAATTTCGTACGTGGGCCAGCCCAAGTTGTCATCCCTTCAGGGAAGTCGCAGCTCCTGGACGCACACGCGCGTCAAATAGGATCCACCGAGTAGGAGCTCCCGCGTGGATCGCTTCGTCGAAATGAAAAAACTAAACAAGCCGGCCCATTTACCCGCAAACCAAGTTATTGGACGGAACGGGAAGGTTCCACGCTCCTGAAACCTATACATTCCCCTCGCCGCCGCAAACCAACCCCTCACCTCTCGCAATCACGAGCAGACAGCGATGGGGCGACGGGGCGGACAGCGATGCCGGCGTTCTTCTCGAGCGAATTTGACCTCGACCTCGACCTCGACCTCGACGGGGCAACGAGGTGGAAAGCGTCGCCGGCCTCCTCCTCCGGCTAATTCGTTTGTCAGTATAGGTGAGTCACCGCCCGACGCCGTTCTCTACTTAATCCATCGGACGCCGAAAGAAACCCTAGCTTATTATACCACATGTAGATGTGGCAAGGCTATTTGTGCTCTAAGAAAACCAAGTTGGCTTGGATCCCGGAAGCCCTGCTCGAGTCAGGTTGCGTGGATAGAGAAGGGGCAGGCTTTAGGTCAACGGCCGCGCCGCCCGGCCCGTGGTCCATACAAGCACGCTGCCGCCTAAGGGCATGTAGTTGTTAGGCTGCCGTGGATCGCCCTAAGCTGATTCAGCTAGGGTTGACGGCTGGGAGCGTTAAGAATCCAAAATTACTCAGACCCGTCTATGTTCTAAGGGGATTAGGTTGGAGGCACCAGCCCGATCTGTTTAGTCCTCCATTTCAGCTTGGGTTTCTTTAGGGTTTCGGAGGATGGGACAAGAAACTCCCAAACAGGTATGTGATTTGGTACTTATTAGGGCATGTAGAGTGGTTGATAAGGCAGTCTTATCTCATGCCTGCCATGTAATCTAGGGAAGACAGAAAAAAAATGTACAATGGTTTATTTCTTAGTCTTATCTTTGTTAACTAGATATCCCTAAATATGGTGAGAGATATTGTTACTAAGATATAATTTCTTAATTAAGAGAAGACAACCTTTTGTTATGGCATTCATAAGATAGCATCATTGTACACGCCCTTAGTGACACCACCTCTTGCGCCTGATGTCTGAATGGGTGACTGGGGGCACATACAGTTTGGATAGCGGACGGCTAAAGTGTGCGGAGAATGTCAAGAGAGGTCGGGGTAGACCGAATTTGACATGAGAGGAGTCCGTGGCCCTGTTTGGATGCTGCAGTTAGAGTTAGAGTTGGTTAGTTCAGGCTAAACTAACCCTAAAGGATCCAAACAGGTGGAGTTAGATAGCAGTTAGATGCTCTAACCTAGCAAAAAAATCCAACCCGGTGGGGAGGAGCTAATTGGAGTTAGATGTGGTTGGTCCCATTAAAAAATACCCTCTCCTGCATACCTCATCCTCCTGCACCAGCCAGCCGCCCCAATCGCCCCGCCCTGTCGCCCCAATCCCGCCGCCCCCGTCCCGCAGCTCCCCGCCGCGCCCGCCCGTCGCCCCCATCCCGCCACCGCTTCCCCCGCCCCCATCCCGCTCCTTCCGGCGCCGCGGCATCCCTCCTCGTTCAGCCACTCGAGCCACGGCGTCGTCTGTTGCGCCCCCGTCGCCGTTAAGCCACTCGACCGGCGCCCCTCGTTGCGGCTAGGCTTCACTTATTTGTGGATCTTCACTGATTGCGCCTAGGCTTCTTCAAGAGCGATGTGAAGTGAGTATTTGTTGTTCGTCAACCTTTTATGATTCAAGGCCACACCAAATCCGGCTAGAAAATGAGAAAAAAATGCATTTATTGTCAATCTAACCCTGTGATCCAAACAACCATCTTGGTTAGAGTTAGTTCAGGGTTAGTCTAGAGTTAGGAACTAACTCTAACTCTAACCTTGGTTAGAGTATCCAAACAGGGCCCGTAAAGAGAGATCTAAAGGATTGGAGTATCACCAAAGAACTAGCTATGGACAGGGGTGCGTGGAAGCTTGCTATCCATGTGCCCGAACCATGAGTTGGTCGCGAGATCTTTTGGGTTTCACCTCTAGCCTACCCCAACTTGTTTGGGACTAAAGGCTTTGTTGTTGTTGTTGTTGTTGTTGTAGACTTCAAAAATTGGATAAACACACCGCAAGCTAGGACCAAGTAAGGCACCTGTTTGGTTCTCAGCCACATGAGGGAATATTCCTTTCGGGCAACCTAGCTCCCAAATGTCACTGACTCGGCAAGTGTTGCAAAATTTCCTTAGGTATGAAAAAATGTGGTGCCAATTTCGATTGCCTAACATCATTTTGTTTTGGCTAAAAAGTATAAGAAATGGTGGCAACCTTAGTACATCAACCAAACAGGCCCATAAATCTTTATGGTTGAGATGTAACTACTGATCCTTATCTGATTGAGACATTAGATGATGTTTGAGTATTTGTTTCTTTCCTCCTGTTTGATAAGTTTGTCCTTGTTCATTTCTTTATCAGGTCATTTGGCGAAAAGACTTTCAAGTTTTTAAGGACAAGTCTGATGCCATTAACCATGATAGTGGTCTTAACAATCAGCTTACTAACATGCTCTTGAAATGGTACCAACCTGGGCAGAAACTTGCTGTTGGCAAGATTGAGTATAAAATAGTCATTGAAGCAAACTTGGTAAGTGTAAGCTCCCTTTTGTCCTTGCGTATGTCGACAATTTTGAGCACCATCATTTAGTGGTGCCTTTTACAGGGAATATCCTGCCTGTTTGATGAACCTGTAATGGAGCTGATGCGTGGGCTGAACTATCTCATGCATAGTGTAGTTCCTGAAGAAAAATCAAAGCTAGCCGAGGAGCACTGCCTCCAGACGAGTCAAGGGCTGAAAATGCTCCTTCATCGTTATGGCTTTGATATAAAACCGGAGTTGGTGAGGCCACCACTTTGCCTTCTCATATGCCTGATATAGTGTTATGAAATATATAGCGATCTGAAAAAAATTAATATATAGTGATCTGAAATGCTTCGTGCTTTATTGCTCACTGGTGATTAACACGCATTCTTAAAGTTTGCAGCACTTTGTTGCTGACCAAAGATTTCAGTGCAATAATTTTGCCTCGTTGCTTTATTACTGACGGAGCAATGCTCTTTGTATCCAGGTTAATGATTGCATTATTGTGACAGCATGCAACTTATATGATTCTGATTGTTGTTTAAAGAATCAATTTAAGAGTTTGCGCCTTGCTAGTCACTTCCTTCAGGATGTGTCATCCATTAATTCTCAAGACTGGGACATATTGAAACTTGCAACAGCTCTGAAGATGGTATGTTACCCTGAAGACGATATCTTGTTTGGTAATCCTGATGAGGTAAATCATACTAATATTTTACAAATATATTTTGCACATTTGACGGGCATTTGTCATTCTAGTAACTATCTGGAACCCATTTGTTTCAGATGTTTTCAACAGATGAGTTATCAAAGTTAGTGGCTGATGCACATAAGTACGAAGACAGTGGGATCATTAAAGGAGCTATTTTGAGGCTCTATAATTTAGTGGTGTATCTCCTTAATTGTAAGGCAAAGTATCAGAGGAGATTGGCCTCCTTCGTCAAGGAGGCTAAAGAATCATATGAAGCTGAGCAAGTTGTTAGAGAGAGGGGTTCCCTTCGAACTGATGCTTTTGAAGCGGACATACAAGAAGTTGGGGTACAAATGGTTGCAGGATAAGGTCTTAGTGTTGGATCAGTTTCTGCCCATTCGTAGTGATCTCTTCCGTTAGCAATTGCTCTCCAGCTGTAGCTGATATCGTGAGGATCTATGTGCTTTTATATTTAACTTTCGAACTTATTGAAGTTGGCATGAGCGTTTCTATGTGCTTTTATATTTAACTTCGAACTTATTGAAGTTGGCATGAGCGTTTTCAACCAAGTACCTTTTGTAAGCTTTGCCTATTATATGCTTTCGTCCAGCTTGTTTGTAGCTGTCTATTGAGATTTTTAGATAATTTGGTTATAATTGTAAAATGCCTATTCTCAAAATAGGCCTTTGGCTTGCTTTATCAATAAAGCAACCAACGTGTCCGTACAACAAGTTCAAGTGTAGTAAAATAAAATAGTATAAAATGCCTTTTATTGTAACTATCTGCACAAATTTCTCAAATTTTGTCATAATCTACTCCCTCCAGCAGGATTTGTTAGGTGGACATAGGTTTTAGCCTTTTAGGTCTTAGTTTGATTAACAAAATATGTGTAGTTTGCCACAAAGAGCAAGTTTGGAAACTCTACCCCACTGTTCTTCTCTTAGTGCTTTTTTTTGGGCTGTTTCCCAGCCATTACTTACTCCCTTCGTTTTTAAATGTCTTCTTGGAGATTTCACTATAGACTACATATGGGATGTATATAGCAATATTTTAGAGAGAAAGGCGTTTTGGAGGCAGAGCTCCATGGAGGCCTTTATTTTTGAAAAGTTCAGGTTCAAATTTTTATTGTTTTAAAATTTTGAAAAAAATATGTGTGTATGCCAGGATGTAACTCACATGTGTGTACAAATTCATCATGAAATACCTTGAGTTGTGACCTGTACAAAAAAAATAAATTCATGGCCTGAGAAGATGAATAGTATCATGTGTTAAGTAGCCTCAGATTTGTCTTTTTTGCACAGCCCTCATATCAATGTATTTTGAACTGAAAATTTACACACATGTGTGTTATGCCTTCATGTATATCTGTAATTTTTTTCAGAATTTTTTAAAATGTAAAAATATGAATTTCAGTGAAATTTCAAATTTGAATTTGAAAGCCTCACTGGAGCCCAGCTCCAAAAGGGATTTCCGTATTTTAGATTCATTCATTTTTGTTGAGAAATAAAAATATGTGATCAATTGTATGGGAGGGATGCCTTCCAAGAGGTGTCTGTTAGGAAAGAGGCACACCCCTTCACCATGTATATAAGTGGGTCTCCCGCGTTGCAATTGAACTAATGGATTATTTGGACTCTTCATGTGTCTCTTTTACTTTCACTCTATAATACGTTATCAGCACATAGTCTCTGCCTAGAGAGTAATTCGGCCAAGAAAACAGCGGTTACACGCAATGGAGAAACGCACTTCCGTGCGAGACAAAGCAGCGACCATCACGACGATGAGGCACGAGATGCAGATGACCATCGCGGCGGCGGCAACAGTACGCGATGTAACAGTTGGCTGCGCAGGCACATGCAGCGGCAGCACCATGGAGCATGCATGCATCCGTGTACAGGAGATTAATCAGAGTGTTAATTTCGTTTGTCTTCTTGTGATTAAGAAACATGGAGTAAGAAGAATCTGATCAATTGCCTTTTCCTGCGAGAATTGCCTGACCGAATCGTCCAAGAAGAGGCCGGCCCGTGAGCATTTGGCGCAGTCGGAAAATCGATTACCTTGGCAACATGAACAGCATGAGCAAGTCATTCGTTGACATGCATGCATAGATGCACTGTTCAGGACAAAAACCGATCAGGACATTGTCTACTTCATTTTGCCTTCTCATGATCAATAAATGATCTATATCAATCGACTCTGTTTCCTGTACGTACATGCAGATTACTTCTTCCGAGCGCATGCACAGGAAGAAGTGGATGGATCAAACACCAAAGAGAAAGAGGGAGAACTTGAAATGAGCGCTGTTCTTGGGGAAGTACTAGGAGTTCTAGTCCTCGACGACGCCTTTAAGCGATGAGATTTCGTCCTTGATTCCGCGGCGCGCTTCTACAGCACGGAGGC
The DNA here is from genome assembly GCF_002162155.2 of Triticum dicoccoides. Lineage (NCBI taxonomy): Eukaryota > Viridiplantae > Streptophyta > Magnoliopsida > Poales > Poaceae > Triticum > Triticum dicoccoides. The sequence continues at coordinate 287,606,530 of NC_041389.1, forward strand.
AGTGCCCAACATGTGCAGCGGCCTCGACCCCATTGCTGGTGTTTCCAGCGATGGCGGTCCAAAAGATTGACGGCGCGGCGTGCCTCTCCAGACGAGGGACGGTGGTACACCAGGGAACCATCCCCTAGTGTACTGACACGCTCCGGCGCGTCAGCGTGCAGCCATGCCGCGCGGCAGCACGCAGCCGTCAAAGCTTGGTGGATGTGGCATCCCAGGTGTGCACGCGGCCGCAACCCCGGTGGGCGATGTCCAGTCGGACTCGGCGCGATGGTGACCAGCATGTGGTCCCGGTGAATGGCATGGCCTGGCACTGGCGACGAAGGGTCTCCTCTCCCGTCTCCGAGAGGCGCTGCCGCCAATGGTGGTAGCAGCCACCAGCCCTATGCGCGGGACTGTTTGGTCCTTGGCCCAGAGGCGGCGTAGGCGTCACATGAATCTCGACCGGCAACGACCCCCCGACTACGGCGGCGCACGGGAACCAGCGCCTGCAGACGGAGGTTAATTCCCTAAGGGAATTAGTAACCGCACGAGAAAGAGAAGGGAGAAAATCCTATCTCTTTGGCGATTTTGTAAATCAGCCATTGGATTATTTGTTAATCCTAGAAAAGTCCCTGCTTTCTTTGATTTAAGGCATATATGCTTATCAGATCTTGCGTTTTAGCCCCTTGGCTTTAGCACTTTGACAATAAGATTATTGTTATTTGCATGTTAAGCCATGGGCTTCAGAGCAAATGTGCAAGGTAGACCATTGGTAAATTGCATAATAATGATTATGCATAATTTTATGTCATGTAAAATGACCGTTTGAGCCCCCCAAGTCCTCATATGTGTTGCATAAGTATGTTTATACTTCTGCATTTATTTGTATTACATGGGTAATACTGTTGCAAAGCAATATGTTGATTCCATTATTTGCATAGAATATGGAATTTGCTTGCAAGTTTGGAAACATGAGGTAGTGAAGTGTATGACACTGCCTGACTATGTCAAATTTACATTTGTCACAAGGAATCGACAAATGGTACCTACTGCTTAATTGCATGTTATCCAATGTTATTGTGAGGTCTATATTATGTCATTCTGACATAATGACTATCTTCAATTTTCCACACAACTTATGGACTGCATTATGGCAACGAATTAATTTCGTTCACAACTGTGAGGTCTACATCACCATGTGATGACTACCTTCAATGTGTTTTTAATTAACATAAGGTTGTGAAATGCAACATAAGAGTGAGGTCTACACTACTTAGTAGTGATTATCTCCATTTGTTCAAAGCAGAAGTGAAGGCACAAAATTTATGACATAGCAATTATGAGGCCTACACCGCTGGTGCCTACCTTCATGATATTTTTCCAAATACTTGTCAATTTCACAGCATTTGTCATTGGTTGTGACTATAGTGTCACATACTCCATCAGGAGATGAATCCAAGGCATTGGTGACTATGCTGCATATTATTCTATGAAGAGAATTATGCAAAACACTTGCATATTTTGGTGATTACCTTCCATGCATACACAACTTATGAGACGCCATCATAGCTATGAATTAAGTTTCATGCACAGTTGAGAGGTTTATGCCATTTTTTGGTGACTACCTTCATGTGTTATAAATAACATATGGTTGTGGGGACTATGATCAATGGGAACTGTCCATAAGAGTGAGGCACCATGTCACGCCCAATATGCGATACTATCCTAAAGAGACTCGAAGGTCTCACCAAGGATAGAACCGCATATTGATACGCTTTTGCAAGGTGGATATCATTACATCAACATTACATAATAGATGGGGATACATACAAAATGCATACAATGCCACACGAATACAACATCATCATACATAAGATCAACATCCGACTACGGATGAAACACAAACAAAAGCTCAAACAATATCCACCCTGCTAGCCCAGGCTGCCGACCTGGAACCTATCCCCTGATCGAAGAAGAAGCAGAAGCAGAACTCCAAAACAAGCAAACATCGCTCTCACGTCATGATCATCGCATAACCTGTACCTGCAACTGTTGTTATAGTAATCTGTGAGCCACGAGGACTCAGCAATCCCATTACCATGGGTATCAAGACTAGCAAAGCTTAATGGGAAAGGAAGGGGGGTAAAGTGGTTAGGTTGCAGCAGCGACTAAGCATGATATGGTGGCTAACATACGCAAATGAGAGCGAGAAGAGAAGCAAAGGAACGTTCGTGAAGCTAGCAATGATCAAGAGGTGATCTTGAACTCCTACTTACGTCAAACATAACCCAGAAACCGTGTTCACTTCCCGGACTCCGCCGAAAAGAGACCATCACGGCTACACACGCGGTTGATGCATTTTAATCCGGGTCTGGTGTCAAGTTATCTATAACCGGACATTAACAAATTCCCATCTGCCACATAACCGCGGGCACGGCTCTCGAAAGTTTAAACCCTGCAGGCGTGTCCCAACTTAGTCCATGATAAGCTCTCGCGATCAACGAAGGATATTCCTTCTCCCAGGAAGACCCGATCAGTCTCGGAATCCCGGTTTACAAGACATTTCGACAATGGTAAAACAAGACCAGCAAAGCTGCCCGATGCGCCGACAAATCCCGATAGGAGCTGCACATATCTCGTTCTCAGGGCACACCGGATATGTCAGCCTACGAGTAAAACCAGACCTCGAGTTGCCCCGAGGTGGCCCCGCAGTCTGCCCGTTTCGGACCAACACTCGAAGGAGCACTGGCCCGGGGGGGGGGGGCTAAAATAAAGATGACCCTCGGGCTCCGGAAACTCAAGGGAAAAAAGGGCTAGGTGAGGCAAATGGTAAAACCAAGGTTGGGCCTTGCTGGAGGAGTTTTATTCAAAGCGAACTGTCGAGGGGGTCCCATAAATCACCCGACCGCGTAAGGAATGCAAAATCCGGGAACATAACACCGGTATGACGGAAACTAGGGCGGCAAGAGTGGAACAAAACACCAGGCATAAGGCCGAGCCTTCCACCCTTTACCAAATATATAGATGCATTAATTAAATAAGAGATATTGTGATATCCCAACATAATCCTGTCCACCATGGAGCAATCTTCAACTTCTCCTGCAACTAGCAACGCTATAAGAGGGGCTGAGCAAAGCGGTAACATAGCCAAACAACGGTTTGCTAGGAAGGGTGTCAAAGGTTAGAGGTTCATGGCAATTTGGGAGGCTTGATCAACAAGAGATAGGTAGCGCAGCAAAGCGATAGAACGAAGCAACTAGCATAGCAATGATAGTAGTGAGATCTAGGGTAGCGGTCATCTTGCCTGAAATCCCGCTAGGAAGAAGAACGAGTCCATGAAGAAGACGAACGGGAGTAGTCGCACGAATCCTCACAATCGCAACATTACCGGAACTAAGAATCAACACCAGAAAGAAACAAACAACATGGTAAATGCACAAGCATAAACATGGCATGATGCACAATCAAGTATGATGCATGTCCGGTTTAATGAGGCATGGCATGGCAAGGTGCAACAAACAATACTACAAGTTAAGTGGAGCTCAATATGCAACGAGTTGCATATTGACAAAACACCACATCAATTATTTAGTTCTCTCTCGGTTATGCTACTCATCAATATTAAATGTTGTTAAACATGGCAAGGGGTGAAGCATATGGAAACTAACTATTTAGGTGTAACGCCCCGGATTCGATGCGCCAGGTGTTTGCCAGTTATTCGCCGTCGTTGCCATGTCATTTGCTTGCGTGTTGCACTTTGTCATGTCATCATCTGCATTTCATATCACGTCATCATGTGCATCGCATTTGCATACGTGTTCGTCTCATGCATCCGAGTATTTTCCCCGTTGTCCATTTTGCAATCCGGCACTCCTATGTCATCCGGCGTCCCCTTCTTGATCCTTTTCGTGTGCGGGTGTTAAATGTTCTCGGAATGGCCCGAGGTTTGCCAAGCGGCCTTGGTATAGCACCGGTAGACCGCCTGTCAAGTTTCGTGCCATTTGGAGGTCGTTTGATACTCCAACGGTTAACCGGGTAACCGCAAAGCCCTCTTTGAGTTGCAGCCCAACACCCCTTCCAAAGTGGCACCAAACCCACCAAACTCCCCTCCATGCTCTCGGTCGTTCGATCACGATCGCGTGGCCAAAATCCGCACCTCATTTGGACTCTCCTAGCTCCCTCTACCTATAAATTAGCCCCCTCCCCCGAATTTGCGGTCCAAACCCTAGATCCATCCCTTCCGCGCCGCCGGACATGTCCGCCCGGCGACCGGACGTGTCCGCCCCGCCTCCCCGGACCAATCGCCAGCCGCCACGTGTCCCCGTCGCCTCTCGCGCCGTCGCCCTCCGCCGCCGGCCCGCGCGAGCCC
>NC_041389.1:287611403-287618023 GCF_002162155.2 Triticum dicoccoides
GCCCGCGCGCCGCCGGCGCCCGCTCGTCGCCTCCGCCGCTCGCCGTCGGGCTCCCTCCGCCGCCTTCCCGCCCCCGCGCCGCCGTATCCCGCCCGGCCGCCGCCTCCGCCCGGCGCCGGAGCGTGCACCGCCGCCGCCTGCCGCGGGGCTCCGCCGCCCGCTCCCCGCGGTCGCCGCCTCCGGCCGCGCCCGGCCCCGCGCCGCCGCCGGCGCCTCCCTCCGGCCGTCCCTGGCTCTCTCCAGCCGTCGCGCCGCCCTTCTCCGGCGAGGCTGCTCTGGTCAACCTCGGTAGCCGCGCGTCCGGATCCAGATCCGAAAAAAGAGGTTGACCCCGAAATTCGTCTAAGTCCCTGATAATTTTATATAATCATGCCATATTCATCGCATCACATCTCTGCATCCGTAGCTCCGTTTCATGCATGTAATATGTCAAATTGTTCGTCTCGACGAGTAATTCATTTCATTCCATTGCATCATTTTCATTTGAGCTTATCTTGATGCCTGAAATGCTGTTGGAAGAGTGTATGTTGATGTTAATCTGCTGAAACTGTTATAACTTGCTCATTTATCATTTTTTCCATGATTGATGTGTGCATCCTATGAGTATGAGTTCTACATGTATGTTGATCTATGCCATGCCATCTTTCTAGTGGTGCTACCCATGTATTTCTGTGAGTTGTGTGCTGAGTGCATTGAGCTTGTTAAGTAGGGCACTTGCTGTTGCTGTTTTCCTGACAGATTCTGTTATATTTTGTTGCTATGTTAACATGTTGCTACTAATCATTCTAGGCATAATCTGGAGATGTTCTATAAACATGTTTTGATCTACATGTTATGCCCTATCCATCCATGCCCCTTGTTGCATTTATAGCTTGCTGTAGATTGTTCATATCTTGCTCCAAAGTTGCTTGATAATGTTGTTGTCAGCCTGTTAACATTAAGTTCACTTGTTCCCATGTGTTTTGCTAGTGATCCATGCACCCTATGAACTTGCTCTTGCCATGCTTAGCTTCATAAACATGTCTTCTTACTATTGGTTGCCTTGCCATGACATGTATTGCTCTGTGGTGAGTGGTTCAAGCTCACGAACATGCCTACTTATTGTTGTTTCTGCCATGTTTGAATCTGTAATATAACTTGCCATGTTTACATGGGTGCCATCTTATCTTCTGATCCTTTTTGGCTCATGGTCAGTAAGGGTCTTTTAATCTATGCAATTAGTAGATTCATGCCATGCCTTTGTTTGCCATGATATGTTCCTGTAACATGTTGTTTGCTTGCTCTAAACATTGCAACCTGATGTTATTTCTGCTAAAGTCTGAAACTGTTATTATTTGCCATCTTACCACGTGTTTTTGAGCATGTTCTAGTGATTTCTGGAGATAACTCAGTGTTCATGTTTTGTTGTCCTTTACCTGTACTTCATGCCCATGTCTTTTGTTATTATGTTGGGGTGCTGTAGCATGTTGTTTTGATGCTTGGAAGATGCCTAGTTGCTGTTATGGACAGATTGTTGCTATGACTTGTATAGTGTGCATGTGTTGAACCGTTGCTCCGTTTTGAGTGTGCTCTATATGAAACTTGCTTGATTTTGCATGTAGTTTCATATTATCATGTTGCATCCTTGTTTTGAGGTGTTTGCTTGATGTTTGGGTGCATTTTGCATCAATGCCATGTTTAACTTGTTTTGCTCATATCTTCTAAGCCGTAGCTCCGAATCTAATGAACTTTATATGTAACTTGACTAGAATCTCGTGTAGATCATCTTGGTGCTCTTTAACTTGCTGTTTAACAACTTGAACATAAGGTTTATTCAGTTCTGGACCAATTTCGAAATTTGCATATGAGGACTTACCGGAATTGTTATATGTTGTTTCCGGCCTCATTTAAACTTGCCTTGATGTGTTCTTCTTGTTTGCATCATCTCTTGCCATGAGTAGCCGCATCTAGCTTTTTCATGCATCATGCTTGTTGTGCATCATGCCTTGTTCATGTGTGGTGTGTTTATCATGTTGTGTGCTTCTTCTCGATAGTTCCCGTTTCGTTGCGATCGTGAGGATTCGTTCGTCTCCGTGTGGTTCATCTTCGTGGCTTCATCTTCTTCATGGACTCGTTCTTCTTCCTTGCGGGATTTCAGGCAAGATGACCGCTACCCTGGATCTCACTACTATCATGCTATGCTATTTGCTTCGTTCTATCGCTATGCTGCGTTACCTATTATTTGCTCGTCAAGCCATCCCATATTGCCATGAACCCCTAACCTTTGACACCTTTCCTATGCAAACCGTTGTTTGGCTATGTTACCGCTTTTGCTCAGCCCCTCTTATAGCGTTGCTAGCTGCAGGTGAAGTTGAAGATTTCTCCATGGTGGACAGGGTTTATGTTGGGATATCACAATATCTCTTATATTATTAATGCATCTATATATTTGGTAAAGGGTGGAAGGCTCGGCCTTATGCCTGGTGTTTTGTTCCACCCTTGCCGCCCTAGTTTCCGTCATACCGGTGTTATGTTCCCGGATTTTGCATTCCTTACGCGGTCGGGTGATTTATGGGACCCCCCTGACAGTTCGCTTTGAATAAAAATTGTCCAGCAAGGCCCAACCTTGGTTTTACCATTTGCCTCACCACCACCTACATTTTCCCTTGGGAGTCGCTCTCTCGAGGGTCATCTTTATTTTAGCCCCCCCCGGGCCAGTGCTTGTCTAAGTGCTAGTTCGAACCGAGTAGACTGCGGGGCCCCCTCGGGGAAACTCGAGGTCTGGTTTTACTCGTAGGATGTCTCATCCGATGTTGCCCTGAGAACGAGATATGTGCAGCTCCTATCGGGATTGTCGGCGCATCGGGCGGCTTTGCTGGTCTTGTTTTACCATTGTCGAAATGTCTTGTAAACCGGGATTCCGAGACTGATCGGGTCTTCCTGGGAGAAGGTCTATTCCTTCGTTGATCGCGAGAGCTTGTCATGGGCTAAGTTGGGACACCCCTGCAGGGTATAAACTTTCGAGAGCCGTGCCCGCGGTTATGTGGCAGATGGGAGTTTGTTAATGTCCGGTTGTAGATAACTTGACACCAGATCCGAATTAAAACGCATCAACCACGTGTGTAGCCGTGATGGTCTCTTCTCGGCGGAGTCCGGGAAGTGAACACGGTTTCTTGGGTTATGTTTGACGTAAGTAGGTGTTCAGGATCACCTCTTGATCATTGCTAGTTCACGACCGTTCCGCTTGCTCTCTTCTCGCTCTTATTTGCGTATGTTAGCCACCATATCATGCTTAGTCGCTGCTGCAACCTCACCACTTTACCCCTTCCTTTCCCTTTAAGCTTTGCTAGTCTTGATACCCATGGTAATGGGATTGCTGAGTCCTCGTGGCTCACAGATTACTACAACAACAGCTGCAGGTACAGGTTATGCGATGTTCATGACGCGAGAGCGACGTTTGATTGTTTGGAGTTCTTCTTCTACTTCTTCTTCGATCAGGGGATAGGTTCGAGGTCGGCAGCCTGGGCTAGCAGGGTGGATATTGTTTGAGTTTGTGCTTATGATCCATCCGTAGTCGGATGTTGTTCTTGTATGTTGTATTATGTGTTCATGTGACATTGTATGTATTGGATGTTTCCCCACTATTTTGTAATGTTAATGTAATGATATCCACCTTGCGAAAGCGTCTCAATATGCGGGTCTATCCTTGGTGGGACCTTCGAGTTCCTTTTGGATAGGGTCGCATATTGGGCGTGATAAGTTGGTATCAGAGCCTCGACCGACCTTAGGAGCCCCCCTTGATTGATCGTGTAGTTTGGCCGTTGTTGAGTCTAGAAGAAAACTGTTTTCGGAATCTAGTTATATCGGTGAGTAGGAATTCTTTTTACTCCTCTGCCCCTTCGTCGCTCTGGTGAGGAATCTTGACGTAGGCATTTTGATTTACTCCTCTTCCCATTCAAATTTTTCGTTAGGATCACGCAGTTGGTTTTCCGATCGTTGCTCCTCAGCTCTTTGTATCCGGTGCATCTCTCGTCAAGTCGACTCGAGCCTCTTCATCGTTGTCAAGTTCAAACCTCAGTTGTCCTTGTTTTTCCCACCCATCCACCCTTTTTCATCTCGGAGCCGGAGTCCGTAATCGAGTATCCATCCTACTCGTGCGAAGTCTTTTCTTTCTTTCCTCAATGATTTCAACCGGTGTTTCCTCTTGAAGACATTCGTCAGTCCCTCTTCCAAGTTGTCTTTGTTTTCCCGCCTTCCCACCCTCTTCTTCCCGGAGCTGAGTCTCTTTCGAGCATCAATTTCATTCGTGTGAAGCCTCTTCAGTCTTCCCTCAATTATTTCAACCGGTGATTTCTCGTCTCGTTCGTCATTCTTCATCTCTTTTTCTTCTACGGTGGTTTCAATTCAAGTTTTTCGGGTTGTTCATATTCTTTTTCCTCGGCTCAAATGTTTTTCCCCTTGTTCGTTCGCCTCTCGCCAGTTTATCCTTCCGGTGCTCAAGACATCTCAGGAGATTCGTCTGTGTTCGAATTAATTCGAGGTTGTCACCTCATGCAAATATTTCAATCATTCCGGTGCATCATCTACCTGGTCAACAATCCTTTCCAACGTTGTGTTTCTCTTTAGTGGGCCCTAACCCACAGGTCTTTTCCCAGGATCTTACCTGACTCTTCTAATTTCCCCGAAGTTTGTTCTCAATTCTTGTCAATTGTGACGTAAGAATGGATTTCATCAGTCACTTACCTTCTCCAAGATCGCTTTCAAATTCTTTTCATTGTTGGCTCAACCTCTTCGTTTTTCATTCTCCCGGAGTACCTCAGTAATTTTGGTGGTGTTTCTCGTCATCATTTGAAGACCAAAGAAGAAGATTTCTCTTAAATCTTGTCCGTTCTCCCGGAGAATTGCGGTGCTAGCTCGATGTTATCCTATCAAATTGTTTCAAGTCATACAAATTCTTTCCATCCATCCGGAGCATTTCAGGAGTTGCTTTCTCTCTCGATTATCCGGAGGCCATCTTTTCGGAACATTTCTTCGTTCTAAGTTTTCAGTTTCGTTCGTCTCAATATTCTTCTGGTGCTTCGTTCAACTGTCCTTCAATCAGTTCGCGATCTCTTTGTTTTTTTGCGTCTAAATTCCCTCTAGCATATTTGTTCTTCTAATTCTTCCCGGTGATTCATTATGTGTCATCAGTCATTTTGAATTCTTACGGTGGTTCTTTAAGATTCTTTTCCTTGATTATCATTATTAATCCATTCGTTCTTTTCAATCCTACCGGTGGTTCATGAAGACCTTCTCAAGTTTTGCGCCATACACCCCTCTCAATCCTTTTCAAGAAGAATAAGTAGTATGCTAAATCCATTGCTTGTCATCCATTTAAATTTGATGAGGATAAGCATAACGTAATTCTTATTCTTATTTCATCATCGTCAAGTAATTCCTTTCTTCGGAGTTTGTTCTTGTTGAATAAATTCTAGTTCCAAGTGTTTTCATCTTTTCTTTTCCGGAGTTCAAATTTCCTCGGCCATCTCATCGGAACCTCCATCTAAATCATCGCAAGGCTCATCTTATTCTTTCATCCTTCATTTCTATCTCATCATCCTTTTGTCACCAGAGTTCTTCATGGTGGTTCTTCATGATTTAATTCATTCTTCAAGAGTTCATCAAGTACAATTCCATCCTCTCAAGTTCGTTCTAATCCTCCCATTTTCAGCCGGAGTGCTACCTAAATCCTTTTAGACTTATTCATTTTTTCTCATTCTAACCACTCCGGTTAGAACGAGTGGTTTCAGAGTCTATCTGACTCCGTGAGCTTTCGATTCTCGTCATTCTCGTCGTTCCTCTCTTTTTCTCGAGTGCTCTCAATTCTTTGCTTCTTCTCTTGAGTCTCTTCTTTCACCTCATCCCTTTTCCCTTCCGTCTCGGTCCTCAGATCTCGGGACGAGATCTCTTGTTAGTGGAGGAGTGTTGTAACGCCCCGGATTCGATGCGCCAGGTGTTTGCCAGTTATTCGCCGTCGTTGCCATGTCATTTGCTTGCGTGTTGCACTTTGCCATGTCATCATCTGCATTTCATATCACGTCATCATGTGCATCGCATTTGCATACGTGTTCGTCTCATGCATCCGAGTATTTTCCCCGTTGTCCATTTTGCAATCCGGCACTCCTATGTCATCCGGCGTCCCCTTCTTGACCCTTTTCGTGTGCGGGTGTTAAATGTTCTCGGAATGGCCCGAGGTTTGCCAAGCGGCCTTGGAATAGCACCGGTAGACCGCCTGTCAAGTTTCGTGCCATTTGGAGGTCGTTTGATACTCCAACGGTTAACCGGGTAACCGCAAAGCCCTCTTTGAGTTGCAGCCCAACACCCCTTCCAAAGTGGCCCAAAACCCACTAAACTCCCCTCCATGCTCTCGGTCGTTCGATCACGATCGCGTGACCGAAAACCGCACCTCATTTGGACTCTCCTAGCTCCCTCTACCTATAAATTAGCCCCCTCCCCCGAATTTGCGGTCCAAACCCTAGATCCATCCCATCCGCGCCGCCGGACATGTCTGCCCGGCGACCGGACGTGTCCGCCCCGCCTCCCCGGACCAATCGCCAGCCGCCACGTGTCCCCGTCGCCTCTCGCGCCGCCGCCCTTCGCCG
>NC_041389.1:287618486-287642913 GCF_002162155.2 Triticum dicoccoides
CCGCCGGCGCTCGCTCGTCGCCTCCGCCGCTCGCCGTCGGGCTCCCTCCGCCGCCTTCCCGCCCCCGCGCCGCCGTATCCCGCCCGGCCGCCGGCCGCCGCCTCCACCCGGCGCCGGAGCGCGCACCGCCGCCGCCCTGCCGCGGGGCCCCGCCGCCCGCTCCCCGCGGTCGCCGCCTCCGGCCGCGCCTGGCCCCGCGCCACCGCCGGCGCCTCCCTCCGGCCGTCCCTGGCTCTCTCCGGCCGCCGCGCCGCCCTTCTTCGGCGAGGCTGCTCCGGTCAACCTCGGTAGCCGCGCGTCCGGATCCAGATCCGAAAAAAGAGGTTGACCCCGAAATTCGTCTAAGTCCTTGATAATTTTGACATAATCATGCCATATTCATCGCATCACATCTCTGCATCCGTAGCTCCGTTTTGTGCGTGTAATATGTCAAATTGTTCGCCTCGACGAGTACTTCATTTCATTCCATTGCATCATTTTCATTTGAGCTCATCTTGATGCCCGAAATGCTGTTGGAAGAGTGCATGTTGATGTTAATCTGCTGAAACTGTTATAACTTGCTCATTTATCATTTTTTCCATGATTGATGTGTGCATCCTATGAGTATGAGTTCTACATGTATGTTGATCTATGCCATGCCATCTTTATAGTGGTGCTACCCATGTATTTTTGTGAGTTGTGTGCTGAGTGCATTGAGCTTGTTAAGTAGGGCACTTGCTGTTGCTGTTTTCCTGACATATTCTGTTATATTTTGTTGCTATGTTAACATGTTGCTACTAATCATTCTAGGCATAATCTGGAGATGTTCTATAAACATGTTTTGATCTACATGTTATTCCCTATCCATCCATGCCCCTTGTTGCATTTATAGATTGCTGTAGATTGTTCATATCTTGCTCCAAAGTTGCTTGATAATGTTGCTGTCAGCCTGTTAACATTAAGTTCACTTGTTCCCATGTGTTTTGCTAGTGATCCATGCACCCTATGAACTTACTCTTGCCATGCTTAGCTTCATAAACATGTCTTCTTACTGTTGGTTTCCTGGCCATGCCATGTATTGCTCTGTGGTGAGTGGTTCAATCTCACGAACATGCCTACTTATTGTTGTTTCTGCCATGTTTGAATCTGTAATATAACTTGCCATGTTTACATGAGTGCCATCTTATCTTCTGATCCTTTTTGGCTCATGGTCAGTAAGGGTCTTTTAATCTATGTAATTAGTAGATTCATGCCATGCCTTTATTTGCCATGATATGTTCCTGTAACATGTTATTTGCTTTCTCTAAACATTGCAACCTGATGTTATTTCTGCTAAAGTCTGAAACTGTCATTATTTGCCATCTTACCATGTGTTTTTGAGCATGTTCTAGTGATTTCTGGAGATAGCTCAGTGTTCATGTTTTGTTGTCCTTTACCTGTACTTCATGCCCATGTCTTTTGTTATTATGTTGGGGTGCTGTAGCATATTGTTTTGATGCTTGTAAGATGCCTAGTTGATGTTATGGACAGATTGTTGCTAGGACTTGTATAGTGTGCATGTGTTGAACCGTTGCTCCGTTTTGAGTGTGCTCTATATGAAACTTGCTTGATTTTGCATGTAGTTTCATATTATCATGTTGCATCCTTGTTTTTAGGTGTTTGCTTGATCTTTGGGTGCATTTTTCATCAATGCCATGTTTAACTTGTTTTGCTCATATCTTCTAGGCCGTAGCTCCGAATCTAATTAACTTTATATGTAACTTGACTAGAATCTCGTGTAGATCATCTTGGTGCTCTTTAACTTGCTGTTTAACAACTTGAACATAAGGTTTATTCAGTTCTGGACCAATTTCGAAATTTGCATATGAGGACTTACCGGAATTGTTATATGTTGTTTCCGGCCTCATTTAAACTTGCCTTGATGTGTTGTTCTTGTTTGCATCATCTCTTGCCATGAGTAGCCGCATATAGCTTTTTCATGCATCATGCTTGTTGTGCATCATGCCTTGTTCATGTGCGGTGTGTTTACCATGTTGTGTGCTTCTTCTCGATAGTTCCCGTTTCGTTGCGATCGTGAGGATTCGTTCGTCTCCGTGTGGTTTGTCTTCGTGACTTCATCTTATTCATGGACTCGTTCTTCTTCCTTGCGGGATTTCAGGCAAGATGACCGCTACCCTGGATCTCACTACTATCATTGCTATGCTAGTTGCTTCGTTCTATCGCTATGCTGTGTTACCTATCATTTGCTCGTCAAGCCATCCCATATTGCCATGAACCCCTAACCTTTCACACCTTTCCTATGCAAACCGTTGTTTGGCTATGTTACCGCTTTTGCTCAGCCCCTCTTATAGCGTTGCTAGCTATAGGTGAAGTTGAAGATTTCTCCATGGTGGACAGGGTTTATGTTGGGATATCACAATATCTCTTATATTATTAATGCATCTATATATTTGGTAAAGGGTGGAAGGCTCGACCTTATGCCTGGTGTTTTGTTCCACCCTTGCCGCCCTAGTTTCCATCGTACCAGTGTTATGTTCTCGGATTTTGCGTTCCTTACACGGTCAGGTGATTTATGGGACCCCCCTGACAGTTCGCTTTGAATAAAACTTGTCCAGCAAGGCCCAACCTTGGTTTTACCATTTGCCTCACCACCACCTACTTTTTCCCTTGGGAGTCGCTCTCTCGAGGGTCATCTTTATTTTAGCCCCCTCCCGGGCCAGTGCTTGTCTAAGTGCTGGTCCGAACCGAGTAGACTGCGGGGCCCCCTCGGGGAAACTCGAGGTCTGGTTTTACTCGTAGGATGTCTCATCCGGTGTTGCCCTGAGAACGAGATATGTGCAGCTCCTATCGGGATTGTCGGTGCATCGGGCAGCTTTGCTGGTCTTGTTTTACCATTGTCGAAATGTCTTGTAAACCGGGATTCCGAGACTGATCGGGTCTTCCTGGGAGAAGGTCTATTCCTTCGTTGATCGCGAGATCTTGTCATGGGCTAAGTTGGGACACCCCTGCAGGGTATAAACTTTCGAGAGCCGTGCCCGCGGTTATGTGGCAGATGGGAATTTGTTAATGTCCGGTTGTAGATAACTTGACACCAGATCCGAATTAAAATGCATCAACCGCGTGTGTAGCCGTGATGGTCTCTTCTCGGCGGAGTCCGGGAAGTGAACACGGTTTCTTGGGTTATGTTTGACGTAAGTAGGTGTTCAGGATCACCTCTTGATCATTGCTAGTTCACGACCGTTCCGCTTGCTCTCTTCTCGCTCTTATTTGCGTATGTTAGCCACCATATCATGCTTAGTCGCTGCTGCAACCTCACCACTTTACCCCTTCCTTTCCCTTTAAGCTTTGCAAGTCTTGATACCCATGGTAATGGGATTGTTGAGTCCTCGTGGCTCACAGATTACTACAACAACAGTTGCAGGTACAGGTTATGCGATGTTCATGACGCGAGAGCGATGTTTGATTGTTTGGAGTTCTTCTTCTGCTTCTTCTTCGATCAGGGGATAGGTTCCAGGTCGGCAGCCTGGGCTAGCAGGGTGGATATTGTTTGAGTTTCTGTTTATGATCCATCCGTAGTCGGATGTTGTTCTTGTATGTTGTATTATGTGTTCATGTGACATTGTATGTATTGGATGTTTCCCCACTATTTTGTAATGTTGATCCACCTTGCAAAAGCGTCTCAATATGCGGGTCTATCCTTGGTGGGACCTTCGAGTTCCTTTTGGATAGGGTCGCATATTGGGCGTGGCATTAGGCAAGTTTAAATGAGGCCGGAACAACAAACAACAATTCCGAAAAATCCCCATGTACACATTTAGCAATTTAATGCAAACAACAATTCTTAAACATTTTAATTGTTCTTATCATGATGCGGATGACATATGCAATTTTATGAAAATGTTGACATGAGCATGTTATGAAATATTTGGTCACCATGGCGGAACAAAACGGGTGCCACGACAACGAAACCGAAAATGATGCCACGATAACATATCGGTGTCACACCCTAGCTAGTCATGCATTAGAGTGTTGCATCATGTTTATTCTTTCATCAGAAACTTGAAATGGGGATGACAGAACCCCCAGTCCCCTCTGAAACCAACTAGGGTTACTAAAAATAATTTTTCAATGAACCTGAAATGCCCTTCTAAAATGCCCATCATTTTTGTCTTGGTTCAGAACCTCTGCCAAAAGTGGTGCACATTTTCCTAGGCCATCCTAGGGTTTTTGAATTAAATCATAAATATTTGAATTTGGGCATTTAAATATACAAAGTTGCAGAAGTATTAGAAAAAAACAGAAAACAGAAGAAAATGAAAAAAGCTTACCTGTCGCCCAGCACCGGCCCACCTGCCGGCCCAGCCCAGCACCGCGCCAGCGAGCTGCTTCCGGCCAGGCAGGCAGGCAGGTGCTCGACGGCGAGCACCGCATGGGTGCCACGCACCTGCTCGCCGCCTCGCCGCCTCCCTCGCCCGGCTAACGCCGTGGATCGGCTTCCCTCTCTCCCCCGAACCTCCCAGACACCCCCTCTCCTCTCCAGCTCCTCCCCCTCGCACGCCCCAGCCATGGCCGACGCCATCGCCGCCACCCCCTCGCCGTAGCCACGCCCTCCGCCCACCCCACGCCGTGCCACCGTGTCCAGGAGCTCCGCCGCCGTCCACTTCATCAAGCTAGCCGAGCCCCGTGTGCTCGTGCGGCCCGAGACCACCGCACCGACCTCGCCCGAGCTCACCGTCGCCGGAGATCCCCTTCAACGCCGTCGCCGCCTCAGCTCGTCCCCGACCCCGCTGGTGGCCTCTACGGGAGCGCTGTGAGCCCAGCTACTCCTCCGACCCTTTCTCTCTCATTCCCGAGCCGTGTAGCCACCGCACGAGGATCACACGCCCGCACCGCCGCGGATCTCGTCGCCGACGTGCTTCCGGCCACACCCCAGCCACAAGATGGTGTCCATCTTACTCACCGAGTCCCGCAGCACCTAGCTAGCCACTCCACGAGCCTCACCGACCCCTCTAGCGCCAAGTTCATCTTCGGCCGAACCCCGATGGCCGCCAAAGTCGTCGCCGGCGCCAACTCCGGCCACCCCGACCCCAACGGACTCCACCAAGAGCTGCGGCTTGTCCTCAGCTCCACTCCGGTGGTCTCCGCGGCTCATTTGGTGGCCGAAATGGCCAAAACCACTCCCGCCGCCGCGTCGGGCTCGCCGGCGGCTAAACGCCGGCGTCGCTGGCTTTGACTTTGACCACGGGTGGGCCCTGGTTGACTCCCCTGAGTCAATGACAGGTGGGGCCCAGCCCTGTTAATTAAACAGGATTAGTTTTAATTAAACTTTAATTAAAATAATCACCCTGACATGCGGGACCCACTGTCAGGTTTGACCCAGACCTGTTCCGTTGACCTGCTGATGTCACACCGACGTCATGCTGACGCAATAATGATTTTCTGGAATTATTCTAATATAGGAAATTCCAGAATATTATTTAAACTTCAAAAATTCATAACTTTTATTCTATAACTCCAAATCAGACAAATTATATATGAAAAATGATCAGAAAAATCCAATCTGTCCATCTGTACTATTTTCATGCATGACTAAACAAGTTAACTTGATGTTTAATGCAAAACAAGGAAAAGCACTTTAAAAGGCCATGGTTGAGTTTGAAATTTGAATCTTTGATTCAAATTGGTTCAAACCCTTCTGGTTTTAGTTGCATTAGCCCAACACACTCATATTGCCATGTTTCATGCATGCATCATATTGTTGCACATTGTTTGGTGATGGTTGTGTATCGGTGTCCTTTGCGACAGGTTCTGCCTCCGAGGAGTACCGTGATTACCCTAACGAAGAACCCTATCAGTGCATCGAACCATCAGGCAAGCAACCAACCATTTGATCATATCGATACAATCCCATGTTCTCGCTCCTGCTCTCTTTTACTGCATTAAGACAACGCGTTTCAAACTGCTGTGTGCTACGGTAGTTGAACCCATTTCCTCTGCATGACCTGTCATTGCCACAGTAATTAGATGAAACCCACTAGCATGTGTAGGAGTTGATTGAGCCCTATGTATGTGTTGTTCCTACCTTGCTATGCCTGCTATGCTTAGAGTCGTGTCAGGTCTGGTTCATCTGGGTGATGGGCTAGAGTGAAATGATTATGTCAGTAATGAGAGTGGTGTGGTGAACACGATTTGGTAAAGGTATCGATGAGAGGCCATGTAGGAGTACATGGTGGGTTGTTTCATTGAAGCCGACCTTAAGCACTGAGATCTGTATGTGTGATTTAAGATACAGCTACTACCATGCATTGGGCCCTGAAATATGACCCCGCTCGACTTCTTATTCACCCTAGCTCTCTGTCCAGGAGTTGCAAGTAGTTTCTGGTGTTTGTAGCCTACTGGAGGCCGTGGACAGCGCTGACTGTAGGGGTGGGCTGTGATGCGGTAGGTACGTGGCCGGGTGTACCGAATACCCGTTAGGTATCTCGGGAACCCTGTTCACATCGTTCGGGGCCGTATGGGAAACCTCGGCCGGACTCCCTGCGGATGGAACCTGGATAGGCGATAAACCTGGACTAGAGGCTTAGGTGTTTAGGTAGGTCGTGGTCTACACCCACGTCGGCTTTCGCTTGAAGTCTGCCGAGCACATGTCGTGTGCAGACGCTAAGTGGTGGAAACATGTATGAAGAAGTACACCCCTGCAGGGTTATCATGATCTATTCGAATAGCCGCGTCCGCGGTTAAGGACTACTTGGTTGCCTATACAGTTCATAGACAAGTAAATGGAAACTGCTAAAAGCCTCAAGATAAGTGTGAGTGCCGAGGATGGCTCTTCCGTAGGAAGACGGAGGTGGATCCTCGGTAGTGTATTGAATTGGTGAGTAGTGGACTCGTGTGCGCAAAACCATTTCAAGTTGGAGTCTCGTAGGTTAGCCTAGCCAAGAGTCAAAGCTGGCTTGCTGCAACAACTCCACCAACCCTTCTTGATAATATGCATGTATGTAGGATCTGATGTAAGTCTTGCTGAGTACCTTTGTACTCATGTTGCTATAATTTACATTTTACAGAAGACGCTGCAACCCCTTCTGATGGGTTCTACGTAGACATTGACATCAACGAGTAGGCTAAAGGCCCAGGTGGTGATCCTGAGCTTGTGAAGGACCATGTAGTATAGCTAGGCTTTCCAAGCCTCTTTTATTTTACTAGTTGTCTGTACTCAGACAAGTTACTTCCGCTGCTGGTTTGTATGATTGTATGACTTGAATGCTGGGTCATGAGACCCGTACCTTTGTGTATGATGTGTATGGCTCCCTGAGCCTTAAATAAAGTACTTGTGTCGTAGAGTCATGTTGTGATGCTACGTTGTATTTGCACATATCAAGCATATTGTGTGTATGATTGAAATGCTTGGCATGTGTGAGATCTGACTATCTAGTTGTTTATCTTTAGTAGCCTCTCTTACCGGGAAATGTCTCCTAGTGTTACCGCTGAGCCATGGTAGCTTGCTACTGCTCTGGAACACTTAGGCTGGCCGGCATGTGTCCTTCTTCGTTCCTGTGTCTGTCCCTTCGGGGAAATGTCACGCATTGAGTACCGGAGTCCTGTTAGCCCGCTACAGCCCGGTTTACCGGAGTCCTGCTAGCCCAGTGCTACAGCCCGGACCCTCTTGCTGTTGACCGACACGTTCGAAGCTGGGTCATGGATGCCTGTCCCTGTAAGTCTGTGCCACTTTGGGTTTACGACTAGTCATGTCAGCCCGGGCTCCTTATCATATGGATGCCAGCGACACTATCATATACGTGAGCCAAAAGGCGCAAACGGTCCCGGGCAAAGGTAAGGCGACACCCGTGGGAATACCGTGCGTGAGGCCGCAAAGTGATATGAGGTGTTACAGGCTAGATCGATGTGACATCGAGTCGGGGTCCTGACAATCGGTTCCGGTAGCTCACAGAGATACCGGTGCAAAAGGAAGTGGGCGTGAGCGTGTCATGCAAGGATGGTGGGGTGATCCCGGATTCCGGGTTCCCACGGGACAACGGCATGGCAAACGAGGAGGAACGTGCAAAGACCTCTCTCGGACACGGTGCAAACACGAATATCTCATACATCATGCATTCGTCCATGGGTCATCGTCTCGGCGGTTATACCTTCGAAGCGTGCGTTTCGGGGCGGTTCAAAATCGTCGAGGGAAGTAGTCGTTCACGGGTCGTAGTGGAAGTAGTCGTTCTCGTGATGTAGTGGAAGTAGTTGTTCATGTTTCATAGTCGTTCACACTCCATAGAGGATTGAGGTCACGACGAGGAACTTGACGTCCACGGGGTCGACGATAGAGTTACACACGTTGTAGGGGTACTTGTTGGTCTGGTCTTGGCGTCCGTAGATGTACATGCAATTGTAGTGGTACTTGACGGTTCCATGTAGTCGAACTTGACGATCCATGTATGGGTCTTGGCGGTCTTGACGAATCCAAGTGACACCAGGCACACGTCCACGGTAGTCTTCGGACTTGGGCTCCGGGTAGATGACTTGAGGGTCTCAGTCAGGAGCACTTGTGGCAAAGAAGTGCCCGCGAACGAGACGATGCAACACGAGCAGGAGGCGGATGCCACGTTCAGGCGAGCGGTGAGGCTCCCTGGTCCGAGTCGGTAGGGACGACACGAGGCGGTGATGAAGAGGAGGTCGCAGGGAGAGCTGCTGGAGGTGGATGCAGAGGGTCCCCGGGCGGCGGAGGTACGGCGACACGCCGGTAGCAGGAGGCCAAGGCGGAGATGGTCCGGTTGGGTGACGCGGGTGGATCTGAAGGCGGAGATGGCACGCGAGGAGGAGTTCAGGGATGGGTCGTCAAGGCTGGAACCAGGGTGGAGGCGCACAGGAGGAGGCTCGAGGCGCGCTGGAGGTAGTGGTGCTCGCGGGTGCAAGGCGGCCGGTGCTGGGGCTCCGGCGAACTTCGACCAAAACGGAGGGGACGAGTGGCGCGGGGCTCCTGCAGGGCGCGAAGGACAACGGATGCGGGCGCAGGTGCTCGAGGAGCTCCTCTCCTCGAGCGCTCGGGCGACGGGGACTTGGCGAGTAGGAGGCGCACAGGCGCAGGCGACGGAGGGCCGCCAGAGTTGGCCGCCCCGGTGGTGTTGCAGAGGCCGGGCGCGGGGCTAAACTCCTCTCTGCGTGTGGCAGCGGAGGAGGAGGACGATGGGGAGAGGGGATCGAGAGGAGGGGCGATGGGTGTGTGGCGGCGGGCAGAGGGAACGAGAGGAGGAGATGGGAGATGCTCACTAGGGTTAAGAGTTGTGGCGAGCTGGGCCTTGGCCAAATGGACTGCTGGGCTGGGTTCTCTTCTCTCTCTCTCTAGCCGGAAAAAAAGGAAGAAGAGCAAGGTTAGGAGGGCATTTCCTTAGGCTCACAAAAATATGAGGAATTTAACAAAAATGGCCCGAGGAGTTTTAGAGGATGTAAAATCCACACATGTTGAATTTAACTCGACATGTTTGAATTTTGAAACCCATTCGAATGAACTCCAAATGGGTTGAAATTATAGGAGATGAACCTATGCACTAGATGTGATTTATGGGCTGATTTGGGGCATTTATGGATAAAGTAAAATTGCAACTCAATTTTACTAAAAAGGCACCAAAGGAAGAAAAGAAGTTGAGTTGGATAAAAAGGAAAATTTGATGAACCGCGCAAATGTGTTATGGAATGGTTTAATATAGCTCCCTAAATATTGGGAGGATATGTTATAAGTAGAAATCACCATTGTGAATATCCCTCGATTTAAATGGGTCGAAGATCCATACGATTTATTTAGATGAGTTGCAAAAATTAAATGACATGATGGCATGATGACATGATGCAATGCAACAAGCAAATAAAACACACGTCAAAGCTCAGAAGCTGGAAGTCTTCTGGAGCGTCGGTCTCGGGGCGTTACAACACTCCATCACTACGAGAGGATCTCGTCCCGAGATCTGGGATGGCACCGGAGAGAAACAGAAGAGGAAGAGAAGGGGTAAAACTAAGTTGCTTCTTTGATGGACGAGTGAAACCATGAACCTTGAGAGGTTGAGCAATTTAAAAGAAAGAGTACAACAGAGATGAACGAGATTGCAAACAATCCGTTAGAAAAGAGGAACAAGGAACATTATGAGAACTTGAAGGTTGCAAAGACATGAATCAAGAGTTTGATGGACAAGATAGAATTCGAAACCACTCCGGTTAAAACAAGATGAGAGAGGAAGAATTCGGGCAGCACTCTAGTTGAACATGGAAGGAATAGAACATGAACTTGAGAAGATGGGATGATACTTGATGAAATCAACAACACACTACCTCTGGAACTATTGAAAGAATGGCACAAGGGGTAAGAAAGATTTCAGACAGCAGTCCGGTTGAAAAGAGAGGCAAAACTTGATAAGATAAAAGAACTTGAATGAGAACACAACACTCCGGTTAAATGAATAAGCAAGAAAATAATATGAACTTGACAAAATGAGGTGATGGGTGAAGAGCACAACATCGCAAAGCCTCCGAAAGAAATGAAAGAATGAAATGGAATGAACGGAGGAAAACTTGATCTTGAAGAGAACGCTTACAGGAAATGCTAGAACGGAGTTGTTGGATTATCAACAATGAAAGGATAAGCTTGTTGTGGGCTTATGGAAAACATCTCAAAATTATGAGGTGACAACCGGCCACTCACGGAAACAATTGCTTGCTTGAGATCAACGAAGAGATGAAAACTGCTTTCGCCGAGAGGATAGGAGAAAACTTGGATCATTGATAAGCACCACAATTAGCAACATTCCTTAGGGAAGGCTTTAGGTGAAATCTATACCAAGATAACTCCAAGGAAGAAATTGATGGATTTAAAATACCTCATTCTTGACAACTTGTGATTCGCGAAACATGAATGGAAATGGCCAAGAATGATATAACACCATCTCAAAATATAGGGTAGAAAGAATTGCACTTTGGAATGCAAGATGAAGAATACTTCAGCTCCTCAAAACAAAACATGTGTTGAGCACCATGTTTGTTTTGGAGTATAGCTTGGCGGGTCATAACTTCAAGAGAAATCTTGAAGAACAAATCAAGAATGAAAGGAATCATTAACGAACCATCATGTAGAGCCTTCGTGAGAACTCCGGTAATAAAATCAAAGGATGATAACAAAGAAAGAGAAGTTGAGAACACAAGGTGAAGCCTTGCAATGAATTAGATGGAGCATCGCGACGAGATAATGCAGAAAACTTGGAACTCCGGAAAAGAAAAGATGAAGCATCTCGAACCGAGAAAAAATGACATGATGAACAACTCTGGAAAGAAGAAACTATATTACTTGGATGAAACAATAATAAGAATTACGTTATGGGTATCCTTCACCAATTTAAATTGATGACAAGCAATGGATTTGGCATACTACTTATTCTTCTTGAGGGATTAAGGATAGAGATAGTGCAAACGTGAGAAGGTATTGATGGAACCGCTGGTGGGATTTGGAAACAACGAATATTTGATAAGATAATGAAGGAAGTGAAATCTTGAATGAACCACCGTAAGAATTGAAAATGAAAGTAGCAAAGGCACAATTCACCCGGAAGAATTGGAAAACGAATGAAGATACTTGAGGGGATTTAGATACATGAGAACGAAGAGACCATGAACTGATTAGAGGATATTTGAACGATGCACCGGTAAGATTTGGAGAATGATAGCTACACACTGAGAATGAAGAATTATGACATGATGGCCTTCGGAGGAAAGAAATGGAAACCACTCATGAAATACTCCGGATGGTAAGAAAAGAATTGTCACAATCAAAACAATTATGAGGAGATGGCATCAAGCTTGAACTACGCCTCTTTGGAAGAACGGGTAAGGATTTAAGAGGAACTCTTCTTCAGTCTTCAAAATTCGAGAATGACGACGAGAAACACCACCATGAATTGTTGAGATACTCCAGGAGAATTGAGAGGAAAGGTTGAGCCAAAGATGATTTTTTTTTGAAAACGACCTTGGAGAAGGCATGCGACTGATGAAAATTCATTCTTACGTCAAACTTCGAAATGAATTTGAGAATCGCTCCGGAATAATTAGAAGAGTCAGGTAAGATCCTGGGAAAAGACCTGTGGGTTAGGGCCTACTCAAGAGAAACACCGTTGAAATGATTTAAAGAGATATTGCACCGATTGAATTAAATGGCTTGAATGAGATAAGAGCCTCAAAATAACTTGAACTAATTGAGAATGGAAACACGAATCTTGTGAGATATCTTCAGCACTCCAGAACAAATGAATAGGAATAAGTGAATGATTAAGGTGTGCATCGGCACGATAAAGCATTAGAAATGAGGAAAGGAATATGATGAATATCGAAAGCTTGAATTGGATCCACCGGAGAAGAAATAACAATGAAGGATGATGAACTTGAAGCTGTTGAGCATCTTCATGGGAAATCACCGGATAAGAACATTGAAGAATGCAGAGACTTCCCACAAATAAAAGGATACATGATTAAGAAATCTGAGTCCTTGAAGAAAAAAGGGTGGGAGGTCGGGAAAACAAAGGCAACTTGGGGCAGATGGAATGGATACCGTTGAGAAAAAATAGAATTGATCTTGCGGATGTTGAAATGATCGGATCCACTTGAAGAGAAGCACGCCGGTTGAAAAAGAATTAACATGACAACCTCAATGATCAAAAAGTATTAGTATTCACATAGCAATATGAGAACACCGTTAAGGAAAGGTATGGATTCAACATTTGACTTTGAAGCAACTCGAATACCACAAATAAAACAAAACAAAGGATTTGGCTTGCAGAATAAGCCGGAACAAATGCATTTGATAGAGATTTACCCAATCCCATATCATGCATCTGTCGGAAAGATATTCTAGGAGCTACTTGAATTCCCACCTATAAACTCCTGAAACTTTCTGGTTATGCAATCTGGTGTTGGGGATACAGGGGAAGCAATATATCTCACCCAAACTAACAATCCCTACATCCAGCTGTATCCATCCGTCAACACATAACCAAGAAAACTCCGGAAATCGTGTACCTCAACCTTTGAAAAGCATCCGTTATACGAGCTATGGCAATACTCCCGAACTCCCCAGTACTGGGTGGCGTCGAGGTTATCTCACCAACAACTACATAAAAGAGATTTTCGATGTCGGCAAAACTCAGGTATTCCAGAACTATAACGATAAAATTATGACGACAACACCTCGGAGCTCAACTCCCCGGGACACTGCCAAAACCCCTAAATGTCAGGAGGCACCAAGAACAATGTTCTCGTCATAAGAATATCGGAACGATCCCAAGATACCCGCGTGATCCTAAAAAAATTGTGAAAAAATTGGGGAGAGGAAAGACAAAACATCTACGTCAGGAGTCCTCACCAGAGCGACGAAGGGGGCTGAGGAGTAAAAAGAATCCTACTCTCCGATATATATAATCCTAAGACTCAAAATAGTTTTCTTCTAGACTCAACAACGGCTAACAATCAAGGGGGCTCCTATGGTCGATCGAGGCTCTGGTTACCAACTTGTCACGACCAATATGCGATACTATCCTATAGAGACTCGAAGGTCTCACCAAGGATAGAACCGCATATTGATACGCTTTTGCAAGGTGGATATCATTACATCAACATTACATAATAGATGGGGATACATAAAAAAGGCATACAATGCCACACGAATACAACATCATCATACATAAGATCAACATCCGACTACGGATGAAACACAAACAGAAGCTCAAACAATATCCACCCTGCTAGCCCAGGCTGCCGACCTGGAACCTATCCCCTGATCGAAGAAGAAGCAGAAGCAGAACTCCAAAACAAGCAAACGTCGCTCTCACATCATGATCATCGCATAACCTGTACCTGCAACTGTTGTTGTAGTAATCTGTGAGCCACGAGGACTCAGCAATCCCATTACAATGGGTATCAAGACTAGCAAAGCTTAATGGGAAAGGAAGGGGGGGTAAAGTGGTTAGGTTGCAGCAGCGACTAAGCATGATATGGTGGCTAACATACGCAAATGAGAGCGAGAAGAGAAGCAAAGGAACGATCGTGAAGCTAGCAATGATCAAGAGGTGATCCTGAACTCCTACTTACGTCAAACATAACCCAGAAACCGTGTTCACTTCCCGGACTCCGCCGAAAAGAGACCATCACGGCTACACACGCGGTTGATGCATTTTAATTCGGGTCTGGTGTCAAGTTATCTACAACCGGACATTAACAAATTCCCATCTGCCACATAACCGCGTGCACGACTCTCGAAAGTTTAAACCCTACAGGGGTGTCCCAACTTAGCCCATGATAAGCTCTCGCGATCAACGAAGGATATTCCTTCTCCCAGGAAGACCCGATCAGTCTCGGAATCCCGGTTTACAAGACATTTCGACAATGGTAAAACAAGACCAGCAAAGCCGCCCGATGTGCCGACAAATCCCAATAGGAGCTGCACATATCTCGTTCTCAGGGCACACCGAATAGGTCAGCCTACGAGTAAAACCAGACCTCGAGTTGCCCCGAGGTGGCCCCGCAGTCTGCCCGTTTCGGACCAACACTCGAAGGAGCACTGGCCTGGGGGGGGGCTAAAATAAAGATGACCCTCGGGCTCCGGAAACCCAAGGGAAAAAAAGGGCTAGGTGAGGCAAATGGTAAAACCAAGGTTGGACCTTGCTGGAGGAGTTTTATTCAAAGCGAACTATCGAGGGGGTCCCATAAATCACCCAACCGCGTAAGGAACGCAAAATCTGGGAACATAACACCGGTATGACGGAAACTAGGGCGGCAAGAGTGGAACAAAACACCAGGCATAAGGCCGAGCCTTCCACCCTTTACCAAATATATAGATGCATTAATTAAATAAGAGATATTGTGATATCCCAACATAATCCTGTCCACCATGGAGCAATCTTCAACTTCACCTGCAACTAACAACGCTATAAGAGGGGCTGAGCAAAGCGGTAACATAGCCAAACAACGGTTTGCTAGGAAGGGTGTCAAAGGTTAGAGGTTCATGGCAATTTGGGAGGCTTGATCAACAAGAGATAGGTAGCGCAGCAAAGCGATAGAACGAAGCAACTAGCATAGCAATGATAGTAGTGAGATCCAGGGTAGCGGTCATCTTGCCTGAAATCCCGCTAGGAAGAAGAACGAGTCCATGAAGAAGACGAATGGGAGTAGTCGCACGAATCCTCACAATCGCAACATTACCGGAACTAAGAAGCAACACCATAAAGAAACAAACAACATGGTAAATGCACAAGCATAAACATGGCATGATGCACAATCAAGTATGATGCATGTCCGGTTTAATGAGGCATGGCATGGCAAGGTGCAACAAACAATACTACAAGTTAAGTGGAGCTCAATATGCAACGAGTTGCATATTGACAAAACACCACATCAATTATTTAGTTCTCTCTCGGTTATGCTACTCATCAATATTAAATGTTGTTAAACATGGCAAGGGGTGAAGCATATGGAAACTAACTATTTAGGCAAGTTTAAATGAGGCCGGAACAACAAACAACAATTTCGGAAAATCCCCATGTACACATTTAGCAATTTAATGCAAACAACAATTCTTAAACATTTTAATTGTTGTTATCATGATGCGGATGACATATGCAAGTCTTATGCAATTTTATGAAAATGTTGACATGAGCATGTTATGAAGTATTTGGTCACCATGGCGGAACGAAACGGGTGCCACGACAATGAAACCGAAAATGATGCCACGACAACATATCGGTTCCGGTAGCTCACAGAGATACCGGTGCAAAAGGAAGTGGGCGTGAGCGTGTCATGCAAGGATGGTGGGGTGATCCCGGATTCCGGGTTCCCACGGGACAGCGGCATGGCAAACGAGGAGGAACGTGCAAAGACCTCTCTCGGACACGGTACAAACACGAATATCTCATACAGCATGCATTCGTCCACGGGTCATTGCCTCGGCGGTTATACCTTCGAAGCGTGCATTTTGGGGCGGTTCAAAATCGTCGAGGGAAGTAGTCGTTCACGGGTCGTAGTGGAAGTAGTCGTTCTCGTGATGTAGTGGAAGTAATTGTTCACGTTTCGTAGTCGTTCACACTCCATAGAGGATTGAGGTCACGACGAGGAACTTGACGTCCACGGGGTCGACGATAGAGTTACACACGTTGTAGGGGTACTTGTTGGTCCGGTCTTGGCGTCCGTAGATGTACATGCAATTGTAGTGGTACTTGACGGTTCCGTGTAGTCGAACTTGACAATCCATGTATGGGTCTTGGCGGTCTTGACGAATCCAAGTGACACCAGGCACACGTCCATGGTAGTCTTCGGACTTGGGCTCCGGGTAGATGACTTGAGGGTCTCAGTCAGGAGCACTTGTGGCAAAGAAGTGCCCGCGAATGAGACGATGCAGCACGAACAGGAGGCGGATGCCACGTTCAGGCGAGCAGCGGGGCTCCTTGGTCGGAGTCGGTAGGGACGACACGAGGCGGTGATGAAGAGGAGGTCGCAGGGAGAGCTGCTGGAGGTGGATGCAGAGGGTCGCTGGGCGGCGGAGGTACGGCGGCACGCCGGTAGCAGGAGGCCAAGGCGGAGATGGTCCGGTTGGGTGACGCGGGTGGATCTGAAGGCGGAGACGGCACGCGAGGAGGAGGTCGGGGATGGGTCGTCGAGGCTGGAACCAGGGTGGAGGCGCACAGGAGGAGGCTCGAGGCGCGCTGGAGGTAGTGGTGCTCGCGGGTGCAAGGCGGCCGGTGCTGGGGCTCCGGCGAACTTCGACCAAAACGGAGGGGACGAGCGGTGCGGGGCTCCTGCAGGGCACGAAGGACAACAGATGCGGGCGCATGTGCTCGAGGAGCTCCTCTCCTCGAGCGCTCGAGCGACGGGGACTTGGCGAGGAGGAGGCGCACAGGCGCAGGCGACGGAGGGCCGCCGGAGTTGGCCGCCCCGGTGGTGTAACAGAGGCCGGGCGCGGGGCTAAACTCCTCTCTACGTGTGGCAGCGGAGGAGGAGGAGGATGGGGAGAGGGGATCGAGAAGAGGGGCGATGGGATCGAGCGATGGGTGTGTGGCGGCGGGTAGAGGGAACGAGAGGAGGAGATGGGAGATGCTCACTAGGGTTAAGAGTTGTGGCGAGCTGGGCCTTGGCCAAATGGACTGCTGGGCTGGGTTCTCTTCTCTCTCTCTCTCTCTAGCCAGAAAAAAAGGAAGAAGAGCAAGGTTAGGAGGGCATTTCCTTAGGCTCGGAATTTAACAAAAATGGCCCGAGGAGTTTTAGAGGATGTAAAATCCACACATGTTGAATTTAACTTGACATGTTTGAATTTTGAAACCCATTCGAATGAACTCCAAATGGGTTGAAATTATAGGAGATGACCCTACACACTAGATGTGATTTATGGGCTGATTCGGGGAATTTATGGATAAAGTAAAATTGCAACTCAATTTTACTAAAAAGGCACCAAAGGAAGAAAAGAAGTTGAGTTGGATAAAAAGGAAATTTGCCGAACCGCGCAAATGTGTTGTGGAATGGTTTAATATAGCTGCCTAAATATTGGGAGGATATGTTATAAAGAGAAATCACCATTGTGAATATCCCTCGATTTAAATGGGTCGAAGATCCATACGATTTATTTAGATGAGTTGCAAAAATTAAATGACATGATGGCATGATGACATGATGCAATGCAACAAGCAAATAAAACACACGTCAAAGCTCGGAAGCTGGAAGTCTTCTGGAGCGTCGGTCTCGGGGCGTTACACACCACTAGGTGGTCGGCTATCTCTATGTGTTTTAAGAAAATTAAAGGCTTGTCCCTTTTGAGGTGACTACCTTTAATTTGAAGATCTACACCATGTTGTGGTGTTCTTCTGGAAGGCTTGCCATATGAGTCACTAAGAATCACCGTGACCATGATTATGCTTAGCCATAGCATTTTCATCGTACTTAATTTACTGAAGGTAAATTAATGCATGAGTATTTCATGCATCATATGGCTAACCTTTTCGAAAGGTAATGCGATGCGATGACATTAGGTGTGAATAATTATTTGACATGGGTCGTGGACATAGTGATCTTGTCGACCCATGGCCTTGTGGCCATAAAGACTCCACCTGCAGAGAATGTCATGGCTATTTATAAATAGCTAAAATGTGCATATTTGCAATTATGTGACATTGCTATGACTCAGTTTATAAACTGAGTATGTAATGGATAATGAATATCCATTTTCCCTCTAAGGCTTCATTGAGGCGAGATATATTGTTATAAGCATCACACGAATGATTATTCATTCGTATTAAGGACTTCAAGTCTGTTGAGGCTTATTATTCTGCTGTCTATAAATCAACACTAAGTTGAGATTATGTGATAAGGCGGTTTCAGATACATATCTGACTATAAGTCCTTACTGCACTTTACATTCTCCTAGGATGGTAAACAGAAATATCATCTTTGTTTCAGGTTGCAATGCCTGAAATTCACGCTAGTACTCTTAGTACTAAGCAATAGTGGTTAGAGAACCATGAGGAGTTGAATGTAAAGTGAAGAGAAAAAATGACAAGCGGAAATTGAGTGAATATCTCAAAAGGGAATGGATCATTTAATTTAAATGATCATAATGACAACTTTCAAGTTTGTCAAAATGGTGGTTTTACGAAATGTCGTACTAATGATTACCAATCGGTCAAGTATTGGGTTGAATCATACCACCAGCTCACTGGAGGCAAATGATTTTAATGGGATAAGTTTGAAGTTCTACTTCAAAAGGAAACAACCAGAGAACATTCTGGCATGATAAAAGGGGAATAGACTCCTCTATATTGATGATATGCTTGTGGAATGATATTCCAAAGATATTTTGGAGATCTCGTGTAGTCTCCTAGTTATCCTTAAATATCATTGGCATATAATTGTACTACTACATATAGTATAAATTGCAACATCTTGTCCCTCGGACATGATAGTTGAGATAATTGAGTGTATGAATTAGTTTATACTCAATCTTGTTGCATATATAATAATTTTTCCTCCTTTGTCATTAGGATATTGGACGATTAGAGAAATTATTGACAATTCTGTTGGCTCCAACTTGACAAGTTGCAATATTCCCAACAATCATCAGATTGTTTTGTGCACTGCATGTGACATTGGGGAATTAATTTTAAGGCACTCTCACCTCAAAATTTGAAATGAGCCAGCCAATACTCTTGATTGCATTCAAGAATATGTTTGGATTATTCAACAATTATCTGGGTTATGTTGGTACTTCATGGTGTTCATAGACGCATCTAGAACATGGTCTTAGCCAGAA
This sequence comes from Triticum dicoccoides, assembly GCF_002162155.2. NCBI lineage: Eukaryota > Viridiplantae > Streptophyta > Magnoliopsida > Poales > Poaceae > Triticum > Triticum dicoccoides. The sequence goes on from NC_041389.1 coordinate 287,637,787, forward strand.
TGGTTTGGCTTGATCTCTTATGAAAGAGATTCAATATTGCATAGCCAATGTTGCAGAATTGTGATTTACCAACATTTTGTTGATGGTAACATGCGGTCTCACACTCCGCATAATTGATCTAAATGAGATCAAATGATACTGCACCCCCTTGCAGTTTGTACATGGAAATAAGTGAAGTATTTCCCATCTGCGGTAATTCGGTTATATACCGATATCACCACCCCAACGTACATCATGGGCCTTCACATATGGTTGGGATCTATGTGAGGAATAATTGTGGTATGTTCGTTAATCCGCCTAATACCTTAACCCTTATAGGGGAGTTATTTGCAGCCCATACGCTTATTGCTTTTGCAATAAGAACATTTTCTGGCATTAGGGGGAGATGAGTACCACAAAGAATGCCAGGAAATGGATAAGAAATGTCATTGCCATTTTGTCCATGTACTTAAGAATCTGAAATGCAGGTTCAAGTTATGAAAAATTTGCAGCATACTGCAAATAATCTGCCAAGTATATTTACTGATGACAAAGTTGTCACTATGGTCAAGTACCAAAACGAGTGGAGGTACCTAATAAACCACTCGTCTCCCTAGATGAGAGCAAGAGGGGGATAATTCTGGTCGCATGAGATTAAGTTCTCATATGTTTCGGCGAAAACAGAGGAGATTGACCCCTCGATCAGTAAATATGATTCAACCTCTGGTTGAATGAAACCTGAGGGATGCGCGGCATCCAAAGTCCAACACATATGTGCACACATTTTTATGTGTTGGGACATCGAAACACCTTGACTCTGTTGTTGTGGGAAATCACAAGGAGTTAAGAGGCGTAATAAGAATTCCACAATGATATTGATTCATGAGAATCATATATGAGAAAGTCTACATATGTCGACATAAAATTCTTTCGAGAATTGCTAGAATCCTTTTGGGCCCTGAACCAAATCCATGGAGAGTGTTGTTGCACTTATATTGGTTCAAATGAAAGGAAGCAATTAAGGAAGATTGGCACTCGCTCATCAAAAGGGAGGTATTTACCATTGTAAAACCTGCTCCTCATAAGTATCTTCCAGAGGGAAGAGAAGTGAATTTTTGTTTGGAAACAAAAATAAATGAGGTGGTGAGAAAGCAAGGCTTGTAGCACAAGGGTTTTTCGCAGAGACCCGACACCGGTTACGATATAACATACCTTCTTGGTATGAGTGGAATTATGTTTCGATACTGAATGTTAATGGTAGTATAGATCCACATGATTGATGTATGTAATGTCTACATACTCCCATGGGTCAATTAGTTTGGATTTATATATTGAATTCATTGAATGACTTAATATTCTGAATCCAAAGGTAAATCGCAGCATGCATGTGTGGAACTTCTGAAGTCATTCTATGACTTGAAGTAGTCAGAGAATTGTGTGGTGCAACCGACTAAGTGAGTTATTCCTTGATAAGGATTACTCTCATACTAATGATTGTTGACGTGTATTCATGAAGAAATCCTGGGTTGGATTGTACATCACCTTAATTTGTGGTGTCGATGATCTTATCATCAAAGTCTATATAAGACATGAAATACACACAATCATGTTAAGACGGATATTTGGGTTAAACCAAATTATGCTAAGCTTATGACTTGAGCATATTCCCCTAAGATATCAGTCTTCATATATCCGGAAGTATTGGAGAGGTCCAATATGGATATATTATATCAAAGACACATATGGTCATGTTATACCTAATATGGGATATAGATCCTTGAGACATAGGGGAGATGGTGAAGTGATAGAGGAGCATGAATTGCCATATCTAAATACCATCGAAGCACTAATATATCTTGCAAAATATGTAAGGCCTGGCACTATAGTTTTTGGCAATTTATTGAGAGTGCAATTCTCTGAAAGGTATAAGGTTTGTGTAAGGAATATCCTGGGATATATCCAAGGCACGAAGGGTCTTGATCAATTTCATTCGAAAAATCAAGATGGGACCATGGTTTGATATATTGATAGTGGCTAATTATTTGATCCCACAATGACATATCAAAGACTGGGTTTGCTGGAAGAGTACTTTGAAGAAAGTATTCAGAATAGACTCTAAGCGAGTCCTTCCAGTGATCATTCTATATCATTTGAAGCATCAGAAAATGTGGATGACTTCATAGAATGATTGGCCACATGTGAAATCATGTGTAATTATCATTATCTACCAAGATAATGTCACTTGTATTGCTTATGGGTTATATTTATCCTTGTGAATTACAAAAATGTAAGAGGATAGTATGCAAACAAATTATTGTGATATTCACAATGTCTCTATCAATATTTATATTCCAGAACTAGGTTCGTGGAATTGGTATGAGATATTCTTGAGGTTTGCAAATTTCAGGGGGAGTAAAATCCCAAGTTATAACCCGTTGGTGATCTTGAGATCACTCATATTGTACTCTTTTTCCCTTTATGAGTTTTCCATGATGTTTCTCATATAAGGTTTTTAACGAGACAATAATATAAATACAAGTGCGGATATGTGCCATATTGGTTTCTCCTTATATTTTTCCCACTGGGTTTTAAAGGAGTTTTCGATGGCACATTATTATAAGGTTTCTCCTCAATTTTTCCCACAGGGTTTTTGGAGGAGTTTTCAGTTTGCAATATACATATGACGAATTGATCAAGGGGGAGTGTTGAGAAATAAAAATATGTGATCAATTGTATGGGAGGGATGCCTCCCAGGAGGTGTCTGTTGGGGAAGAGGTGTCTCCCCAACACACCCCTTCACCATGTATATAAGTGGGTCTCCCACGTTGCAATTGAACTAATGGATCATTTGGACTCTTCATGTGTCTCTTTTACTTTCACTCTATAATAATTTTTACGCAGTATGATAAAGGACTTATATTTAGGAACAGAGGGAGGGAGTAGTAATGACTGGTTGGGGTATATATCTGGTGATACGGATGCTCCCATGATACGCGACCATGTGGATCGTTCGATCTGGACTGGAGGCACAAGATTGAGCTGGCTCACCTGATGTTGCCATTTATGCAAAACACACCCTGGTTTATTCCATAATTCAGTGACGAACTGCATATTCGTCTCTTCCGTTCGCTTCTTCGTCAATTCGATTCACAGCTCCTCCGCCTAGGGCATCTCTGCTGCTGCCGCCGGCAGGCCACCATGGCATGCTCCATCTACTGTTGCCAGCACAAATCCAGCACAACCTATAGGCTCTCGCGTGTGTGTCGACCTTCGCCCATATCCGTTAAGTTTCATGGGAGCCGAGACGGATCTGTCCGCGCCGTCGCTGAAGACGACCGTGTCCCGGGAGTCGGAGACTCTCTTCAAAGACGATCAGGTAAGATTCTGAACCAGGCCTGAGTTGTAGTCCGTGCTTGCCCGCTGCCCTTTCCTCCGAAAGTGCAACACATATCTGTGGAGCCGTGGAGGCATGTATTTCTCTCTACAATGTAGCCCGTAATGGTTGTGTTTCAAGTAGAGATCGAGGGAGGTAACACAGATATGTAAACGTGAACAGTTAATCCTTTATTGATGATTCAGTTACACAATCACTACTAGGAAAAACCCTAGCACTAGCGCGGATTTAATGCCTATCAGTAGCATGGGGAAACACGCTACTAGTAAGGCGCTACAGCTAAAGGTTAGCAGTAGCGTGGGTTAAACCACGCTGCTGCTATATCGACTTAGTAGTGCTTTCTCCAATGAGCGCTACTAGTAATTACTAGTAGCGCTTCTGCCAGCCCACGCTACTACTATTATTCCATATTTTACTTTTTTTATTTCATGTGTATTCATACACCTTTATACAAGTTTTCATACAACATCAATTTAGAGATTGTTTTTACATTATAATGAGTTAGTACATCACTGGGTGAAAGAACCGTGGACTAGTTTCAAGTGGATGGACATCCGCTTGAAACTAATCCGCGGTTCTTTCGCCGAATGATATAATAAATATCATCACCATCATCATCATATCATTAACAACTTATCATCATAATACATCATTGTCATATAACACCTCCTCATGATCATCATTTTTCATCAATGAGACATCACATAGCAAGTTGGTCACTAGTCATAATTGAAGGAAATATGCCCTAGAGGCAATAATAAAGTTATTATTTATTTCCTTATTTCATGATAAATGTTTATTATTCATGCTAGAATTGTATTAATTGGAAACTTAGTACATGTGTGAATACATAGACAAAACATAAGTGTCCCTAGTATGCCTCTACTTGACTAGCTCATTTATCAAACATGGTTATGTTTCCTAACCATATACATCTATTGTCATTTGATGAATGGGATCACATCATTAGGAGAATGATGTGATGGACAAGACCCATTTGTTAGCTTAGCATTATGATCGTTACAGTTTCATTGCTACTGCTTTCTTCATGACTTATACATGTTCCTCAGACTATGAGATTATGCAACTCCCGAATAACGGAGGAACACTTTGTGTGCTACCAAACGTCACAACGTAAAAGGGTGATTATAAATGTGCTCTACAGGTGTCTCCGAAGGTGTTTGTTGGGTTGGCATAGATCGAGATTAGGATTTGTCACTCTGTGTTTCGGAGAGGTATCTCTGGGCCCTCTCGGTAGTGCACATCACTATAAGCCTTGCAAGCAATGTAATGAGTTATTTGCGGGATGATGCATTACAGAACGAGTAAAGAGACTTGCCGGTAACGAGATTGAACTAGGTATAGTGATGCCGACGATCGAATCTCGGGCAAGTAACATACCGATGACAAAGGGAACAACGTATGTTTTTATGCGGTTTGACCGATAAAGATATTTGTAGAATATGTAGGAACCAATATGAGCATCTAGGTTCCGCTATTAGTTATTGACCGGAGATGAGTCTCGGTCATGTCTACATAGTTCTCGAATCCGTAGGGTCCGCACGCTTAACGTTCGGTGACGATCGATGTTATGAGTTTATGCGTTTTGATGTATCGAAGGTAGTTCAGAGTCCCGGATATGATCACGGACATGACAAGGAGTCTCAAATGGCCGAGACATAAAGATCGATATATTGGATAACTATGTTGGACATCGGAATGGTTCCGGGAAAGTTCGGGCATTTACCGGAGTA
>NC_041389.1:287643137-287686473 GCF_002162155.2 Triticum dicoccoides
GGGCCTTATTGGGCCTTAGTGGGAGAGAGGAGAATGCGACCGGGTGGAGGGCGCCCCCCAAGCCCAATCCGAATTGGGTGGGGGGCCAGCCCCCCTTCCCTTCTCCCTCTCTGCTCCTTCCTTCCTCTCCTACTCCAACTAGGGAAGGGGGGGATCCTACTCCTGGTGGGAGTAGGACTCCCCCTAGGGCGCGCCATAGAGTGGGCCGACCCTTCCCTCCTCCACTCCTTTATATACGGGGGAGGGGGGCACCCCATAGACACACAAGTTGATTGTTTAGCCGTGTGCGGTGCCCCCCTCGACCATATTCCACCTCGGTCATATCATCGCAGTGCTTAGGTGAAGCCCTGCGTCGGTAACTTCATCATCACCGTCATCATACCGTCGTGCTGACAAAACTCTCCCTCAACCTCAGCTGGATCAAGAGTTCATGGGACGTCACCGAGCTGAACGTGTGCATATCGCGGAGGTGCCGTACCTCCGGTGCTAGGATCGGTCGGATCGTGAAGATGTACGACTACATCAACCACGTTGTCATAACGCCTCTGCTTTCGGTCTACGAGGGTACATAGACAACACTCTCCCCTCCCGTTGCTATGCATCACCTAGATGGATCTTGCATGTGCGTAGGATTTTTTTTGTAATTACCGCATTTCCCAACAGTGGCATCCGAGCCAGGTCTATATGTAGATGTTATATGCACGAGTAGAACACAAAGAGTTGTGGGCCATAATAGTCATGCTGCTTACCAGCATGTCATACTTTGATTCGGCAATATTGTTGGATGAAGTGGCTCAGACTGACATTACGCGTACGCTTATGCGAGACTGGTTCTACCGACGTGCTTCGCACACAGGTGGCCAATGGGTGTCTTTTTCTCCAACTTTAATTGAATCGAGTGTGACTACGCCCGGTCCTTGTTGAAGGTTAAAACAACACACTTGACGAAAAATCGTAGTGGTTTTATGCGTAGGTAAGAACGGTTCTTGCTAGAAGCCCGTAGCAGCCACGTAAAACTTGCAACAACAAAGTAGAGGACGTCTAACTTGTTTTTGCAGGGCATGTTGTGATGTGATCATGGTCAAGATGTGATGAGATATAAATTGTTGTATGATATAAATGTTTATTATTCATGCTAGAATTGTATTAACCGGAAACTTAGTACATGTGAATACATAAACAAAACATAAGTGTCCCTAGTATGCCTCTACTTGACTAGCTCGTTTATCAAAGATGGTTATGTTTCCTAACCATAGACATGTGTTGTCATTTGATGAACAATATCACATCATTAGGAGAACGATGTGATGGACAAGACCCATTCGTTAGCTTAGCATTATGATCGTTACAGTTTCATTGCTACTGCTTTCTTCATGACTTATACATGTTCCTCAGACTATGAGATTATGCAACTCCCGAATACCGGAGGAACACTTTGTGTTCTACCAAACGACACAACGTAAAAGGGTGATTATAAAGGTGCTCTACTGTTAGTGCATCTAGTGCCCCTTAGTGATTTTGGTGTATTGAAGACTTATAGGTTAAGGGACTAATATGTTTGTGAGTGTACGCTGATTCTATAAGTTGATGAGGAGTTTGATATTGACAGTGAAAGTCGACCCTAAAAATGAATGTCTTCGGCTGAAGACTTTGGTTCTCTTGAAGACTTTGAAAGTGAAGAAATTGGTGTGACCGTGAAGACTTGGATATTCATGTGAGGATTATGAGGTGTGAAGACTTTTGTTTTCGTAGTTTCATTTTCTTCTTTTTGAGTCATAGGAAACACCGTACTGTTAAAGGGGGTCGAGGTAATACTAAGGAAACTGATTTCCAAGTGATGCTCATCTCAAAATCCTACACCTACCCAATCCTTTCGAGTGAAGCCATTGGACATCTCACATTAGTTCAATCAATTTCTTCAGTGACAGAGACAAAGATCTTCTGGTCTCTGAGGAATTTGTTCTGACTGAGGAGTTAGGAATTCCCCACTACGAATTGCCTACATATTGAGGAACATGATAGCCCTGAGGAATTCGAACCTCAAATCCGACCATTGCTGTGCTACACGCCAACTGTCCAAAATATCCTACCACCTAACGGTCATATCATTGAAGGGCATTTATGTCTTATCATGTCGGGCTGCTCCCTAGGCTATAAATAGCCGCCCCCTACAACCACTAGCTGGTTGGCTGCTCCGAGTGAAACTGACACTTGTCAATTGAGAGCATCCCATCCTTTGAGGACTTTGAGCGAAAATCATCAAGTGAGGAAAACCCAAATCCCAAACCCTAACCTACAAACCCAAAGTGATTGAGCATCACTGAAGAGATTGTTCCTGTGTGGAACCGACACTTGTTACCTTTAAGGCTGGTGTATCCTCCAGACGGTTAGGCGTCATGGTCTGAGCATCCAAGAGGAATTGTGGATCGCCGAGTGACCTAGTCTATGAAGGTTTGGAAGTCACCTGTGAAGACTTACCACTACTGTTGGGCGAGGTCTGTGTGATCTTAGCTCAAGGAGAATACGGTGAGGACTGTGTGTCCGGGACTGTGTGTCCTCGAGTTTAAATACTTAGCCGCCCCAATCAGACGTACAACTGTCACAACAGTTGGAACTGGTCTACTAAATCATTGTCTTCACCAAGCCTAATGGTTATATTTCCTAAACCCTTTCATTTTCTCAGTTATGTGTTGATGAAGCTGATCATTACTATTTGAAAACTTTGACTGAAGACTTTCTCTAATTCCTCAATCCTATTTCTTCAGTCATTTTGTCTTCATCCTGCTTATCCTGTGTTTATGCTTTCTAAACTCTGTGTTTGTCCTTCATTTCATCATGATGATTATGCTGTTGCTCTGTTATGCTTATACCTGAGTACTTATTCCGCTGCAAGTAGTTCTTCGCTTAGGAATTTCCTCACCCTGAAATTCCTCAGTGAAGAATTCATAAAAATCGCCTATTCACCCCCCTCTAGTCGACGTAACGCACTTTCAATTGGTATCAAAGTAAGGTACTCCCTTGTTCTGTGTGATTTTGGTTTAACCGCCTGGAGTTTTAGTTATGTTGACTGCAGGAATGATGAAGGTCTCGGCTAGGTGTCCTACCTTTGATGGGACGGACTACCCCTACTGGAAGAACAAGATGCGCATGCATCTTGAGGCAATTGATAACGATCTCTGGTATGTTGTGGAAAATGGCGTTCCCTCTGTCACTCCATCTGTGAATGCTGCTGATGTGAAGAGATTCAAGCAACTCGATTCTCAAGTGAAGAATATCATATGTGGCCATCTGAGCAAAGGACAGTACGGCAGAGTGAGTGCCCTGGAAACTGCCAAGCTGATTTGGGACAGGCTGTCCAAGGTCAACGAAGGAGTCTCAGCTCAACGTGACTCCCGAGTTGATGTTCTTCGCAATCTCTTCAACCGCTTCAAAAGACTCGACAACGAAAATGTTCAGCAAATCTTTGATCGCCTCACTGACATCTCAAATGAGCTTCAAGCACTTGGTGCCACTGACATCACCGATCATGAGGTGGTGAAGAAATTGGTGAGATCACTTGATTCTTCATTCGACACTGTTGCACTGATGATTCAACAGCGAGCTGATTACAAGTCACTTGATCCCGCTGATATCGTCGAGAGGCTAAACACTCATGAGTTCCAGCTTGCTGAGAAGAGAGATCTCTATGGACCGAGCTACGGAAGATCACGTGCACTGAAGGCCAAGGCAGTCTCTAAGTCCGAAGCTGAAGACTCTGGTAGCAGCCTTGGTGATCCTGAAGAACTAAGCCAGGAGCTAGCAATGCCCGTGAGGAAATTCCAGAAGTTCTCTCGCCACGGTCACTTTGGAAAGTCTTCAAGAAATGATGATTCCTCGTCTCGTGACTACAAAAAGAGAACTTGCCACAAATGCAAGAAACCTGGTCACTACATGTCTGATTGTTCTCTGTGGGAAAAGGAATCAAAGAACAAAAAGTACAAAGATGACGATTCTGATGACTCAAAGAAGAAGAATAAATCTTCAAAATCTTCATCATCAAAATCTTCAAAGTCTTCATCTCACAAGAAGAGTAGTTCCAAGAAGGCCCGGGCATTCATTGGCAAGGAAATTGACTCTAAAGCTGAATTTGAGGACAATGTGGAGGAGGAGGAATCTGAGGAATTAGACTTTGGTGTGTCTTAGCCCTCGCTACCGCTTACGTTAGCAAGTCCATCTTCAACACTTAAGAAAATGACCTCCCCAACTCTGGTGACAAAAGCTTCAATGACTATGCTCCCACCTACTGTTTCATGGCAAAAGGTGCCAAGGTACTCAAACATTCCCCCTCTGACTCTAGTGAGGATGAATTTGATGACAATCTCAAGCCTAGCTACTCGAAACTTGCTAAAATTGATGTTAAACAACATAAGGCTTTAGAAAAGATTCAAAATCAACTAGATAGAAGCGATGACCTGTTGGGTGAGGAATTGAATCGAACCAAGACTTTGACAGATAATCTCAGAGACTTCAAACTCAGTTTGACAACCTTCAAAATCATCATAACACTCTCTTAACTGATCATGAGAAGCTTTCTTATGAATTGCTTCAGAGAAAGCAAGATCTTGATAAGTTAAAAGTGAGTTATGAAGATCTTCAGAAGGAAAACGATTCATTGCTTGCTCAACAGATCAGTTTCGCTCAAGAAGAATTTATTCCACCATGTCTGAAATGCATTGAGCATGAATCTGCTAATTCATCACCTGAATATTCAAATGCTTCTATTGCTGCAAATTCTTCAACTGTCTCTATGGTCACAAATTCCTCATCTGAGGATACCACAAGTATCACTGACGATAATGCAGGGCTGAAGGAATTGTATGTGACAGGCATTTACAAAAGCCTCAAAGGGCAACAGACTATATGTGATGTGCTCAAAAAGCAGATCTTGAACAGGAACCCTAGGAAAGAGGGTACTACCTTTGAGAGGAAACTCAATGCTGACGGGACCTACTGGAAACCTGAGCAGTATCCCAAAACCTCATGGGTTGCTGCGAAAGGACCTCCTGTAGATCCATGCACTCTATCTGGCTTTACTTGTGATTCTTCATATTCCTATGATAAGTCATTTGACTCCAACTATAAACTGTTTAAGAATCAGAATGGTGAAGTATTTGCTCGATATGTTGGAATGAGGAACGGTCCCCCTATGAAGAAAATCTGGGTTCCTAAAAGATGCCTTGAAAATCTTCAGGTGAATTTCATCATGACACCACCCATGAAGAATAGGAAACCCAGATCAAATTCTTCATATGGATCAAAATCTTCATATGGATCCAAGTCCTCATATGGACCAAATTCTTCATATGGATCAAATTCCTCACGTGGATCAAAATCCTCATATGAACATCATCTCGCAGGGAAAGTCTAAAGGCTATGAATATGTGCATTATTATTCAAACCATTATGTTCATAAGTCCTCGAAGAATTTCTCTGCTTATTCATATGCTTATCCTAACCACTCTTCTGTGAAACGAAGTGCACTGGCTTCTATGCCATCTTTTTCTTATGGAGCTCGCAGAATGATGAATTTGTTGGGGAACATAGTAATTTCAAAATTTTCCTATGCACACGCAAGGATCATGGTGATGCATAGCAATGAGAGGGGAGAGTGTTGTCCACGTAGCATCATAGACCGAAAGCGGAAGCGTTAGAACAACACGGTTGATGTAGTCATACGTCTTCACGATCCGACCAATCCAAGTACCGAACGTACGGCACCTCCGAGTTCAGCACACGTTCAGCTCGATGACGATCCCCAGACTCCGATTCAGTAGGGTGTCGGGGAAGAGTTCCGTCAGCACGACGGCGTGGTGACGATGATGATGTTCTACCGATGCAGGGCTTCGCCTAAGCACCGCAACGATATGACTGATGTGGAATATGGTGGAGGGGGCACCGCACACGGCTAAGGAACGATCACGAAGATCAACTTGTGTTGTTGTGTCTAGAGGTGCCCCCTGCCTCCGTATATAAAGGAGCAAGGGGGAGGGGCCGTCCGGCCAAGGGAGGGCGCGCCAGGGAGGAGTCGTACTCCCACCGGGAGTAGGACTCCCTCCTTTCCTAGTACAACTAGGAGAGGGGAAGGAAGGGAAGGAGAAGGAGAAGGAAGGAGAGGGAGGAAAAGGAGGAAAGGGGTGCCGGCCCCCTAGTCCAATTCAGTTTGGGCTAGGGGGGCCAGGCGCCCTGCCTCCTCTCTTCCACCACTTGGCCCATGAGGCCCATTGCTTCTTACTCGTATTCCCGTAACTCCCAGGTACCCCCGAAAATACCCGAATCACTCGGAACCCTTCCGATGTCCGAATATAGTCGTCCAATATATCGATCTTTACGTCTCGACCATTTCGAGACTCCTAGTCATGTCCCCGATTTCATCCAGGACTCCGAACTCCTTCGGTACATCAAAACTCATAAACTCATAATATAACTGTCATCGAAACCTTAAACGTGCGGACCCTACGGGTTCGAGAACAATGTAGACATGACCGAGACACGTCTCCGGTGAATAACAAATAGCGGAACCTAGATGCTCATATTGGCTCCTACATATTCTACGAAGATCTTTATCGGTCAAACCGCATAACAACATACGTTGTTCCCTTTGTCATCGGTATGTTACTTACCCGAGATTCGATCGTCGGTATCTCAACCTAGCTCAATCTCGTTACCGGCAAGTCCCTTTACTCGTTCTGTAATACATCATCCCACAACTAACTCATTAGTTACAATGCTTGCAAGGCTTATAGTGATGTGCATTACTGAGTGGGCCCAGAGATACCTCTCCGACAATCGGAGTGACAAATTCTAATCTCGAAATACGCCAACTCAACATGTACCTTCGGAGACACCTGTAGAGCTCCTTTATAATCACCCAGTTACGTTGTGACGTTTGGTAGCAGACAAAGTGTTCCTCCGGTAAACGGGAGTTGCATGATCTCATAGTCATAAAGCAATAGCTACATACTAAACGATCAAGTGCTAAGCTAACGGAATGGGTCAAGTCAATCACATCATTCTACTAATGATGTGATCCCGTTAATCAAATGACAACTCATGTCTATGGTTAGGAAACATAACCATCTTTGATTAATGAGCTAGTCAAGTAGAGGCATACTAGCGACATTAAGTTTGTCTATATATTCACACATGTATTATGTTTCCGGTTAATACAATTCTAGCATGAATAAATAAACATATATCATGAAATAAGGAAATAAATAATAACTTTATTATTTCTTCTAGGGCATATTTCCTTCACAATTCTTTGCCACTCCTCCAGATGTGGGTGGTGAAGAAAAATAATTAATCTCTTATGCAGGGTCAGGTCTGTAGACGAACTTGATCGTCTAAAGAAATTGCTGGAGACCTGAATGTGCTTGAATGGACGCAAGCTAATAATGAAGAAATGAATCATTCATTTCTCACGTCCTCATATTACTATGTCTATTACTGTTGATGAAATTGATATCATATTCTTCACTGATGAAGTATATGGGTTCGTAAGTTGCACTAATTCATCTGCAGGATGAACAACCCAAAGCTACTGAGTGGGTCCTCGACAATGGATGTACAAATCACATGACTGGTGATAGGAACTTGTTGATGGACACTGATTTGTCACCACCTCATCTGAAGCATATCACCTACGCTGACAAAGGCAAAAGCGGTATTGGGTCTAGGTAAGGTTGCAATCTCAAAGGATAGACACATGGACAAAGTCATGCTCGTCGAGTCCTTAGGATTCAACCTCATGTCTGTCTCAATGCTTTGTGATCTTAATATGGTTGTTATCTTTGGCAAATATCATTGCATTGTGCTAATGGAATCTAACAATTCCAAAGTCTTCGAAGGCTTTAGGAAAGGAGACTTGTATATTGTTGATTTCTCTGCAAGACCACAGCCTGCCACATGTCTACTTGCAAAAGCTTCAGAATGCTGGCTATGGCATTGACGACTTGGTCATGCTAGAATGAGGAACTTGCATACACTCGCAAAGAAGAAGCATGTCATTGGCATCGAGGGTGTCAAATTCCTCAAAGATCATCTTTGTGGGGCTTGTGAGGCTGGGAAGATCACCAGAGCCAAGCATTCCTCGAAGACTATCATGAAAACTTCTCGTCCCTTTGATTTACTTCATATGGATCTCTTTGGCCCTACTCATTATGCCATGTTCTCTAGTTCTGCATCATTATATGGCTTTGTCATAGTTGATGACTATTCTCGTTACACATGGGTGCATATCATCACTTACAAAAATGAAGTGCAGGAAGTCTTCAGACGATTTTCCTCAAGAGCTGCAACTAACTTCGGTGTGAAGATCAAGCATATTAGGAGTGATAATGGAACAGAGTTCAAGAACACTGGCCTCGATGAATATCTTGATATACTTGGTATTACTCACGAGTTATCTGCTCCTTATACTCCTCAGCAGAATGGCATCGTGGAGCGCAAGAACAGAACTCTTGTTGAGATGGCTCGCACCATGCTTGATGAATACAAGACACCTCAGTGCTTTTGGCCTGAAGCAATTGATACTGCGTGCCACATCATCAACAGGGTATATCTTCACAAATTCTTCAAAAAGACCTCATATGAACTCCTCACTGACAAGAAACACAATGTAAGTTATTTCAAAGTCTTCGGTGCTAAATGCTGGATTAGAGATCCTCACCATCACTCTAAATTTGCACCAAAAGCACATGAGGGTTTTATGCTTGGTTACGGAAAGGACTCGCACACCTACAGAGTCTTCAACATCAATCATCACAAGATTGTTGAAACTGTAGATGTGCGGTTCAATGAAACTAATGGCTCGCAAAGAGAGCATCTACCTCCTATGCTAGATGAAATGTCACCTGAGGAAACCATCAAGTTCAAAGCTACTGAGGATATCATCCCTACTGAAGAATCTACTGAAGAAGTCATTCCGGATCATGAAGAAAATCACGCTGGTGCTGCTGAGGAAACTGGTCCTGAAGAAACTGTTGGGCCTAAGCAAAGTCGTCAACCCGCACATCCTCGTGTTGCAAACGAAGTGCAGATCGAGAAGATCATCGATGACATCAACGCACCAGGTCCTCTAACGCGCTCAAAAGCTTCACATTTATCTAACTTTTGTGGGCATTTTGCGTTCGTCTCTATCACAGAACCCACTAAAGTTGATGAACCATTCATGGAATCTGAGTGCATTCAAGCCATGCAAGATGAATTGCATCAATTCGAGCTCAACAATGTGTGGGAGCTTGTCAAGCGACCAGACCCACGCAAGCACAACATCATCGGTACCAAATGGATCTACCACAACAAACAAGATCTCATGGTGAGGAATAAGGCTCGTCATGTAGCTCAAGGCTACACACAGGTTAAAGGAATTGATTTTGATGAAACTTTTGCGCCTGTCGCTAGACTTGAGGCTATTCACATATTGCTTGCTTATGCTAACCATCATAATATCATCTTACATCAAATGGATGTGAAAAGTGCATTCCTCAATGGTAAGCTTGAGGAAGAAGTATATGTTGCTCAACCACCAGGTTTTGAGGATCCAAAATTTCCAGATCACGTCTACAGACTCAACAAGGCCCTCTATGGCCTCAAGCAAGCACCTCGGGCGTGGTATGACACATTGAAGGAATTACTCGTGAAGAAAGGCTTCAAACCCGATTCACTTGATCCAACTCTTTTCACTAAAGCATATGATGATGAACTATTTGTGTGCCAAATATATGTTGATGATATTATCTTTGGATGTACTAAGCAATGTTACAGTGATGAATTTGCCTATATGATGAGTGAAGAATATCAAATGTCTATGATGGTGAGAATTGAAATTCTTCTTAGGTCTTCAAATTTGTCAACAATACAATGGCATATTCATATCTCAGGAGAAATACCTCAAGGATGTGTTGAGGAAATTCGGCATGCAAGATTGCAAAGGCGTCAAAATCCCTATGCCCACAAATGGCCATCTATGCACTGATGAAAATGGTAAAGACTTCGATCAAAAGGTATACCGCTCCATTATTAGCTCTTTATTGTACCTATGTGCATCTAGGCCACATATTATGCTTAATGTTTGCATGTGTGCCCGGTTTCAAGCTACACCGAAGGAATCACACCATAAGGCTGTGAAGCATATTCTTCGATATCTAGCTCACACACCAACACTTGGATTATGGTATCCCAAGGGCTCTTCCTTAAATCTCATTGGATATTCAGCCTCTGACTATGCTAGTGATCGGGTGGATCGCAAGTCAACGTTAGGCACATGTCATTTCCTTGGACGATCCTTGGTATGTTGGTCCTCGAAGAAGCAGAACTGTGTATCACTCTCTACTGCTGAAGCTGAGTACATTGCTGCTGGATCTTGTTGTGCTCAATTGCTATGGATGAAGCAAACCCTCAAGGACCATGACATAAATGTGAAGAATGTGCCACTCTACTGCAACAATGAGAGTGCAATCAAGATTGCCCACAACCCAGTTCAACACTTGAAGACAAAGCACATCCAGATTCGTCATCATTTTCTTCGTGGCCATGTGTTGAAGGGCGACATCTCCATCGACCACATAAATACTGAAGACCAGTTGGCCGATATCTTCACAAAGCCCTTGGATGAGAAGAGATTTAGCAAGTTGCGGTGTGAGCTAAATATCTTAGAATCTTTGAATGTTCTTTGAAAAGGACACACATCCTAACACTTATGCTGACTTGATGACTTAGATGTGCAACACACAAAGTAATGTTTTTCTTCAATCAATGAAGACTAACCCTCTAAGTGTGAAGAAATTAATGAAGAAATTGATTCTCAGAACCCTACGACAATTGTACGTGGTGTCTAAAATCATCATTCTTATACGGTGGGTTACGCCACCAACCAAAGTTGAAAATCTTCAATTTGAGTTTTTCTTTGTTTTTGAAATTCCTCAGTTTTTCAAATTCATCAACTTTGCATTGTCTTCACTCTTTCTGTCGTTGTTCTTCATTGACTATATATATACTTGAGTTTTTATGTCCTCTACAACATTTACTTATTGCTGATTCTTCAAGTTGACTTTTTCTGCTAAGTGAATGTGATCGGACCCTTCCCCCTCTATGCTAAACTCAACCCAGTCTATTCACAAATTATTCATGTGCGTTCTATTTGAAACCCGTTCAAAATCTTCACTATGTCCTTGTCAGCTGAAGAAATTGCGAATGAAACTTTAAAATATTCTTATATGAATTTTCGGCTTTTTCCGCTCAAACTGTTACACATCCCATGAGAAAACTTATCTATTCACCTACGATCTTACACGATCTCCACCACACTGTACGTGGGTGACACATGTCGCTAGAATGAGAAGGGTCAGGGGCAAGTCCGTCCATTTTCCTCGGGCGAGCGGTTTTTCACTACGGCTATAAATACCCCTCATCCTCCTCAGACTGCATTTACCCTGCTCAATCTCACTTCCCTTGCTCGAGCTGTCAAGCCCTAGCGCCGCCGCTACCTTCATCGTCGCTCGTGAGGAAGAGCTTCACTGCCTTGACCTCGTCGCCGTCATACTCGCGCCGACCGTAGACATCTTCTCTCCGCCGCTGCCATAGCCGTCTTCCTCTACCAAGTTAGGGCGTGGAATATCTGGACAGACGAACTTCTCAATCTACATTCCCAGTTCGTCATGTTCTTCGTCAAGGGTAATTAAAAGTTACTTTTACTGCCTTTGTTACTACTGATGATTTTCATCATATCTTCAAAAGGTGTTTATTCTTCAACTTCCACACTCTAAACACCTAGCACAATCTTCTGCTCTTGATCTGTTTCTCTAAGTGATGTTTTTCTTCATGATTCCTCAATTGTGTGAATCTCACAATCCGCACAACTCTGGTACCTAAGTCAAAGAACGCTTAGTGAAATTCTTCAAGACACAACTGGTCAATTTCCTCAAACTTGTTCTGTTTTGCAAAAACTTCTGAGAACACATATGACCTCTCCAAATTCTTCGCACCTATACTCTGTTCATAGGTACACATGTTTGCTGCTAAATCACTAGGTTCTCATCAACTTAACTCATTTGTAGCGTTCCTCGAATAAAAGTTGCATACTTCCTCAAAGAACTCTATTGTTCAAATTCCTTAGCTGAAGAAAATGGCAGATGGTAAACGACCTCAGAAAGGAGGAAAGAAACTGGAAATGAACACAACGTTTGAGATCCCTGATGAGATTTACGCAGGGTACTTCACGCCTGATGAGGCAACTCACGGGAAAGAAACCAAGAATGAGCGCAAAGTGCACATACAGAGGATTGAACGAAGATGGGCACGAGAATGGAGGGAGTACAGATATGTTACTCCTGAATATATGAAGAAATTCGCTGTTCACCCTCCATGCTCAAAGCCTCTGTTGGTACCTGGCCAAAGAGCTAATCCAACAAGCCTTAAACGCGGTGAGGATTACGCTGATGAATGGGACAGGCGGCAAGCTAAGTTGGCCAAGCAGGCCAAAGAAGCAGTGAAGAAATTCAATGAAGATTCTGCTGCTACCGCTGCTGAGGCCACCACGAGCAAGAAGGCTATGCCTAAGAAGCCTGCTCGAAAACCAACTTCCTCAGCAATTCCCTCACGGCCAAGCTCTTCTGTGCCATCAAGGCAAATTCCTCAAGCTGCCCCAGTTCCTCAAGCTGCACCAATTCCTCAGGCTTCAAAACCCCCAGATCCTCCGGAAAATTCCTCAGCTCCTGTGCATCTCACCACTTGCCAAAGGACCACCAGCATCTCAATTGCCTCAGGAGCTTCTGCAAGTTCTTTAGTTCCTCATCTGCCTTCAAAGAGCCCAACTTTGCTAAAGACTAAGGCCACTGCAGGACGAGGCACTAGACCAAGTCCTCACAAGAAACAAGTTGCCTTTCAGGTGACATCTGATGATGATGAGGATGATGATGATGAATTAGCTGATATCATCAAAGATAGACAGCAAAGGGCCGCTAGAGCCAAAGGAAGTGATGTGCCTATTCTATTGGATCCGAAGAAGATCCTGGATTTCATTGACCTCTGGTACAAAGATCCAAACACTCCTCTGCCAGAGCTAGACCTCACTCCTGGAAAAAGTCACATGTTGACGACGTTCATTGCTGAAGAAAAGTGGAAATATGATCAAGCCAGAGCTGCTAAGAAAGCCCAGTACAAGAAGTAGTGCTATCTGAAGGATAACGTTCTGAGGTTATCGCCTGAGCAACTCATTGCTATGCAAACTGAGATCAAGAAGCTTAGTGATGAATTTGACGCCTATAAGGCAGAATGGCTGGGAGCCAAAGTCAGATTCGTCAAAATGGCGAAGAAATTCACTCCCAATGTTGCTGATCCATCGCACATTGAGATTCCCTCGGCTGAAGCATCTGCTCAGCCGACTGAAGAACATGCTAGCACCGCTGATGAAAATCAGGCTGTTGATGAAACTGCAAGCACTAGGGCTGAAGAAATACCAGCCGCTAGAGAAACTGCCAGGGCAACCACTAGTGTTGCACCTAAAGAACAAGTCAGGTCACCTGAAGAATCTAAAGCTGCGCTTGAAGAAATTGCATAAGACAGGCCAACTGCATCAGTTGTGCGGTTGTGCCTGAAGTAATTGATCCAATTTCCTCTGCTCCGCCTGCTCCAACACCAAGCCCAGTTCTTCCTTCTGCTCTGGAAGTGAAGAAAACAAAAGTTGTGGAGAGAGCCACTCTGAAGAAAAGGAAAGCATCTGCTTCTTTAGAATCTTTTGCACCCAAGAAAGCGAAGATTTTAACAAGCTCAATTGAGAATCCTATCAATGTTGTTCCTCTCTCAAGCATTCCAACAAAGGAACTCATTCCTTTTGGTGAAGATTATGAGATTCCTGATGAATCTGCTGAAGAAAATCCCTCTGCTACTTCGACAGAGCAAATGGATGAAGAAATTGAAGTGAATACTCTCACTTCAACTCCCCTGGTATCATTGCCAACGCCTCATTTCACAGCTGAAGAGGCCGACGTTGAAGAAATGGAAGAGGATGAGGATGTGGACATTGGGAGCACCACTCCTGTGATGAACGATGATTTTTGGGACAGTCAGCACCCCAACTCTACTCTGTTCACACCACTTCAACAAATTCCTCAGTCCCTAGTCTCTACTAAAGTTCAGATGGGTTCTGATGAAATTCATACTGCCCCTTCCATTCATGAAGAGATTCCAGCCACTAGTGTTGATGACAAAGCTGCTGAAGAAATGGAGGCCCAGGCTGCTACTAAAGCAGAAGCTGAAATTTCTCAGCCTGCGGCTCCAGAGATTGAGATTCCTGAGGTTGTGCTGCAACTGACTGATACTCCTCAGCCAAAGCTGAAGAATCCATTCTCCAAGACTCCAAAATTCAAGGTTGATGCCTTCTTCAGTGAGCATGTGTTCTTCACTGACTACAATCCTTATGACTCTGCTCGTCTGAGAAGGAAGCGTTTCTTGACTGCCAGTCAAGCAAACTTCTATTCTTCAGTGCTTTTCAACAAAGACAAAGTCTTCGACCATGAGCACATTCCTCATGTTGATATGGAATCACTATTGTGCTTTGCACCAGTCCTTAGTGCTATTCATGATGCTGGATTGCTAAACTTCTGCACTGACATCTGTGATTGGAATGAAGAACTCATTCTTCAGTTCTATGCGATGCTACACATCACTGGAAATGCTGAAGATGTGAACTCTTGGGTGTTGGACTGGATGACAGAAAATACTCACTTTAAAGCACCGGACACTGAATTGCTTCATGCCATGCCTGTCAGTCCTTCCCCAGAAGGTGCGCATCTCATATACAATGAGACTGAACTGTCTGATCACTTCATGCAAGTTTTGATGAAGCCATTGAAGCCTGGTCAAGCCTCAAGGACAAAGTTCCTTGTGAAGTAATTGCAATATGTGCCTAGGACTGTATACCGCATTTTGACCAAGACACTGAGTCCAATCAAAGGCCATGACTCGAATGATGAAGAAGTTGTTGGCATCATGAAGAATCTGCTATTCAATATAATGCATGGTATTCCAGTGAACTACCATGACTTCTTCATGAGGACTCTAGCAGATGTTGCAATGTCTCCCGTTGAGTTGAAGCCTTATGCTCCCTGGATTATGAGATTCCTCAGATCAAGGTCTTCACTCAACTACAAAGCTGACACACTCAACCATGGCAGTTACATGCCCCTATTAAAGTCCTCAAGCGGACATTTTCCTCAGCTGATGAAAAGGGCTAGGCCACTGCAATTATTGATGAGGGCATTCGTCCATTGGATGGACAGTTCCACAAAGCTGCCTCATATTCCACTAATGATGACTCTGCTACTCATGACTTTGCCGCTAGTGCCTCAAAGCAAAGTCCTCAAGCCACAACTCCAAGGGTGATGACTGATCGTGAGCTTCTCCTCAAACTTCATCAGAAGGTGGATCGCAATCATAAATGGGTCAAGCGTCAGTTTGGCGCTATTGTTCACAACATGACTGCCACATACAATTCAGTGAAGAAGAACCACTACTACCTCAATGAAGTTTTTGATCGCACCTGGGCAGTTCTGACTCATCTCTACAGTGATGAAGATCTCAAGCAGATGGGCTTCAAGCAGGACTTCAGCTAGTCTAAGCCTCCGGCGAAGAAATTCAATAAGGTTGAAGTTCCTCCTTTGGTGCCCAGTTCATATTCCTCATCACGTGAGACTGATGAAAATGAAGACTTGGACGACACTGCGGCAGGCCCTACTCCAACAACGGACCCCAACAACGCTGGCGCTCCTCCATCGACTTCGTGATGAAATTCTTCAGGGGCGTTAGTCCTCATTTTTCATCCCTTTTGGTCATTTGATGACAAAGGGGGAGAAATTTGAGTTAGTCTTCAAGCGGGTCTATCTATATATGGGCGTTTTTTGTTAAGTTGCAACTCTCGCTCTTCTGAAGTGTTTGTTGATTGATTTGTAAACTTAAGTCCGGTGGTGACCTGATACTTTTGCTTTGTTTCTCTGCATGCTATTTCCTCATATATGCTATGCACGCATGCTGAATTACATCTGTCACCACATTTCATCATGCATTTCAAATTCTTCATTCGATATGTTAAATGCGTTATGAATTACAAGATATAGGAGGAGATCTCCATGATTCTACTCTTCAAATGTGCATTGCTTCAAAAGCAAATTCCTCACTATGCACATCTTCAGGGGGAGTTCTTCTCTATCTTGCAATGAAATTCCTCAATATTGAGCACTTTCAATTCATATGTTTATCCCCGTTGATTATGGTAGGGTACGAAACCACCTCAAAGTTATTCTTTCGGATCGATCTATAAAAGAGTTCGTACTAGAATAACACCTTAAGACACAAATCAACCAAAACCCTAATGTCACCTATATACTCCATTGTCACCTCAAGTATCCGTGGGCATGATTATACGATATGCATCACACAATCTCAGATTCATCCAACCAACATAAAAGTACTTCAAAGAGTGCCCCAAAGTTTCTACCGGAGAGTCAAGAACGTGTGCCAACCCCTATGCATAGGTTCCCAATGTCACGAAACCCGCAAGTTGATCACCAAAACCTACATCAAGTGGCACATGATATCCCATTGTCACCACAGATAATCACGGCAAGACATACATCAAGTGTTCTCATAAAAGACTCAATCCGATAAGATAACTTCAAAGGGGAAACTCAATTCATCACAAGAGAGTAGAGGGGGAGAAACATCATAAGATCCAACTACAATAGCAAAGCTCGGGATACATCAAGATCGTGCCATAGAGGAACATGAGAGAGAACACGAGAGAGAGAGAGAGAGAGAGATCAAACACATAGCTACTGGTACATACCCTCAGCCCCGAGGGTGAACTACTCCCTCCTCATCATGGATAGCGCCGGGATGATGAAGATGGCCACCGGTGATGGGATCCCCCCTCCGGCAGGGTGCTGGGAAGGGCTCCCGAAAGGTTTTTGGTGGCTACAGAGGCTTGCGGCGGCGGAACTCCCGATCTATCTTCTGTTCTGGAAGTTTTAGGGTACGTAGGTATATATGGGTGCAGGGGGTACGTCGGTGGACCTCCGGGGTGCTCACGAGGTAGGGGGCGCGCCCAGGGGGGCGCCCCCCACCCTTGTGGGCAGCCCAGGACTCCCCTGACATGCACTCCAAGCCCATCATGTTGGTTTCCTTCCAAAATTAACTTCTCCAGTTGATTTCGTTCCGTTTTGACTCCGTCTGATATTCCTTTTCCTCGAAACACTGAAATAGGCATAAAACAGCAAATCTGGGCTGGGCCTCCGGTTAATAGGTTAGTCCCAAAAATAATATAAAAGTGGATAATAAATCCCAATATTGCCTAAAATAGTAGATAAAGTAGCATGGAGCAATCAAAAATTATAGATACGTTGGAGACGTATCAAGCATCCCCAAGCTTAATTCCTGCTCGTCCTCGAGTAGGTAAATGATAAAAAAGAAATTTTGATGCGGAGTGCTACTTGGCATAATTTCAATGTAATTCTTCTTACTTGTGATAAGAATATTCATTTCCGAAAGATTCAAGACAAAAGTTCATATTGACACAAAAATAATAATACTTCAAGCATACTAATCAAAGCAATCACATCTTCTCAAAATAGCATGGCAAAAGAAAGTTCATCCCTACAAAATCATATAGTTAGGCTATGCTTCATTTTCGTCACACAAAGATGTTCCCAACTTCTATACCCCTGATGACAAGCCAAGCAATTGTTTCATACTCAAATAATCTCAAAACCTTCACGCCATACATGAGCGGGAGCCATGGATATAGCACTATGGGTGGAATAGAATATGATGATGGGGATTGTGTGGAGAAGACAAAAAAGGAGAAAGTCTCACATTGACGAGGCTAATCAACGGGCTATGGAGATGCCCATCAAATGATGTCAACATGAGGAGTAGGGATTGCCATGCAACGGATGCACTAGAGCTATGAATGCTCAACAAAAGAAAACTAGTGGGTGTGCATCCAACTTGCTTGCTCATGAAGACCTAGGGCATTTGAGGAAGCCCATCATAGGAATATACAAGCCAAGTTCTATAATGAAAAATTCCCACTAGTATAAAAAGGACTACTTATGAGACTCACTACATGAGGAATAAGGTGCTACTTTGAAGCACAATATATGAGACTCACTACATGAAGAACAATGTGCTACTTTGGAGCACAAGTGTGGAAAAAGAGATAGTAGCATTGCCCTTTTTTTATTTTTTTGGGCCTTTCTTTTTTTCTTTTGGCCTTTCTCCTTTTTTTATTTGGGCAATGCTCTAATAATGATGATCATCACACTTCTATTGATTACAACATAAGGATTACAACTCGAAACTTAGAACAAGATATGACTCTATATGAATGCCTCCAGCGGTGTACCATGATGGTGCAATGAATCAAGAGTGACATGTATGGAAAATAATGCATGGTGGCTTTGCCACAAATACGATGTTAACTACATGATCATGCAATGGCAATATGACAAAAGTAATGTATGTCATGATGATGATGATGGTGGAAGTTGCATGGCAATATATCTCGGAATGGCTATGGAAATGCCATGATAGGTAGGTATGGTGGCTGTTTTGAGGAAGATATAAGGAGGTTTATGTGTGATAGAGCGTATCGTATCACGGGGTTTGGATGCACCGGCGAAGTTTGCACCAACTCTCAAGGTGAGAAAGGGCAATGCACGGTACCGAAGAGGCTAGCAAAGGCGGAAAGTGTTGGAAATATGCCCTAGAGGCAATAATAAAAGCTTTATTATTATATTTCCTTGTTCATGATAATTGTCTTTATTCATGCTATAATTGTGTTATCCGGAAATCGTAATACATGTGTGAATAACAGACACCAACATGTCCCTAGTGAGCCTCTAGTTGACTAGCTCGTTGATCAACAGATAGTCATGGTTTCCTGACTATGGACACTGGATGTCATTGATAACGAGATCACATCATTGGGAGAATGATGTGATGGACAAGACCCAATCCTAAACATAGCACAAGATCGTATAGTTCGTTTGCTAGAGTTTTCCAATGTCAAAGTATCTTTTCCTTAGACCATGAGATCGTGTAACTCCCGGATACCGTAGGAGTGCTTTGGGTATGCCAAACGTCACAACGTAACTGGGTGACTATAAAGGTAGACTACGGGTATCTCCGAAAGTGTCTGTTGAGTGACATGGATCAAGACTGGGATTTGTCACTCCGTATGACGGAGAGGTATCACTGGGCCCACTCGGTAATGCATCATCATAATGAGCTCAGAGTGACCAAGTGTCTGGTCACGGGATCATGCATTACGGTACGAGTAAAGTGACTTGCCGGTAACGAGATTGAACGAGGTATTGGGATACCGACGATCGAATCTCGGGCAAGTAACATATCGATAGACAAAGGGAATAGCGTACGGGGTTGATTGAATCCTCGACATCGTGGTTCATCCGATGAGATCATCGTGGAGCATGTGGGATCCAACATGGGTATCCAGATCCCGCTGTTGGTTATTGACCGGAGAGTCGTCTCGGTCATGTCTGCTTGTCTCCCGAACCCGTAGGGTCTACACACTTAAGGTTCGGTTACGCTAGGGTTGTAGGGATATGTATATGCAGTAACCCGAATGTTGTTCGGAGTCCCGGATGAGATCCCGGACGTCACGAGGAGTTCCGGAATGGTCCGGAGGTAAAGATTTATATATGGGAAGTCCTGTTTCGGGCATCGGGACAAGTTTCGGGGTTATCGGTATTGTACCGGGACCACCGGAAGGGTCCCGGGGGTCCACCGGGTGGGTCCACCTGTCCCGGGGGGCCACATGGGCTGTAAGGGGGTGCGCCTTGGCCTAATGGGCCAAGGGCACCAGCCCCACATAGGCCCATGCGCCTAGGGTTTAAGGGGGAAAGAGTCCTAGGAGGGTAAGGCACCTCCTAGGTGCCTTGGGGGGGAGGGAAACCCCCCTTGGCCGCCGCACCCCCTAGGAGATTGGATCTCCTAGGGCCGGCCACCCCCCTGGCACCCCTATATATAGTGGGGGAGAGGAGGGACTTCATACCTGAACGCCCTGGCCTTTGGTTGCCTCCTTCTCCCTCCCCAACACCTCCTCCACCTCCATAGTGCTTAGCGAAGCTCTGCCGGAGTGCTGCAGCTCCATCAACACCACGCCGTCGTGCTGCTGCTGGTGCCATCTCCCTCAACCTCTCCTCCCTCCCTTGCTGGATCAATAAGGAGGAGACGTGGCTGTTCCGTACGTGTGTTGAACGCGGAGGTGCCATCCGTTCGGCGCTGGTCATCGGTGATTTGGATCACGTCGAGTACGACTACATCATCACCGTTCTTTTGAACGCTTCCGTGCGCGATCTACAAAGGTATGTAGATGCATCTAATCACTCGTTGCTAGATGAACTCCTAGATGATCTTGGTGAAACGAGTAGGAAAATTTTTGTTTTCTGCAACGTTCCCCAACAGTGGCATCATGAGCTAGGTCTATGCGTAGTTCTTCTTGCGCGAGTAGAACACAATTTGTTGTGGGCGTAGATTTGTCAACTTTCTTGCCGTTACTAGTCCTTTCTTGCTTCAGCGGTATTGTGGGATGAAGCGGCCCGGACCAACCTTACACGTACGCTTACGTGAGACCGGTTCCACCGACTAACATGCACTAGTTGCATAAGGTGGCTGGCGGGTGTCTGTCTCTCTCACTTTAGTTGGAGCGGAATCGATGAACAGGGTCCTTATGAAGGGTAAATAGAAGTTGACAAATCACGTTGTGGCTTTAACGTAGGTAAGAAAACATTCTTGCTAGAACCCTAATTCAGCCACGTAAAACTTGCAACAACAATTAGAGGACGTCTAACTTGTTTTTGCAGCAAGTGGTTTGTGATATGATATGGCCAAAGTTGTGATGAATGATGAATGATCTATATGTGATGTATGAGATGTTCATGCTATTGTAATAGGATTCACGACTTGCATGTCGACGAGTATGACAACCGGCAGGAGCCATAGGAGTTGTCTTTATTCTTTTTATGACCTGCGTGTCATCGAGAAACGCCATATAAATTACTTTACTTTATTGCTAAACGTGTTAGCCATAGTAGTAGAAGTAATAGTTGGCGAGCAACTTCATGGAGACACGATGATGGAGATCATGATGATGGAGATCATGGTGTCAAGCCGGTGACAAGATGATCATGGAGCCCCAAGATGGAGATCAAAGGAGCTATGTGATATTGGCCATATCATGTCACGTTTATTATTTGATTGCATGTGATGTTTATCATGTTTTGCATCTTGTTTACTTAGAACGACGGTAGTAAATAAGGTGATCCCTCATACTAATTTCAAGAAGTGTTCCCCCTAACTGTGCACTGTTGTGACAGTTCGCTGTTTCAAAACACCACGTGATGATCGGGTGTTTTATTCAGACGTTCACAGACAACGGGTGTAAGACAGATTTACACATGCAAACACTTAGGTTGACTTGATGAGCCTAGCATGTACAGACATGGCCTCGGAACACAGAAGACCGAAAGGTCGAGCATGAGTCGTATAGAAGATACGATCAACATGAAGATGTTCACCGATGTTGACTAGTCCGTCTCACGTGATGATCGGACACGGTCTAGTTTAACTCGGATCATGTAATACTTAGATGACTGGAGGGATGTCTAATCTAAGTGGGAGTTCACTAATAATTTGATTAGTTGAACTTAATTATCATGAACTTAGTCTAAATATTTTACAATATGTCTTGTAGATCAAATGGCCAACGTAGTCCTCAACTTCAACGCGTTCCTAGAGAAAACCAAGCTGAAAGACGATGGCAGCAACTATACGGACTGGGTCCGGAACCTGAGGATCATCCTCATAGCTGCCAAGAAAGATTATGTCCTACAAGCACCGCTTGGTGACGCACCCGTTCTCCCTGCAGAACAAGATGTTATGAACGCTTGGCAGGCACGTTTCGATGACTACTCCCTCGTTCAGTGCGGCATGCTATACAGCCTAGAGCCGGGGCTCCAAAAGCGTTTTGAGAGACATGGAGCATATGAGATGTTCGAAGAGCTGAAAATGGTTTTCCAAGCTCATGCCCGGGTCGAGAGATATGAAGTCTCCGACAAATTCTTCAGCTGTAAGATGGAGGAAAACAGTTCTGTCAGTGAGCACATACTCACTATGTCTGGGTTGCATAACCGCTTGACTCAGCTGGGAGTTAATCTCCCGGATGATGCGGTCATTGACAGAATCCTCCAGTCGCTTCCACCAAGCTACAAGAGCTTTGTGATGAACTTCAATATGCAGGGGATGGAAAAGACCATTCCTGAAGTATTTGCTATGCTGAAATCAGCGGAGGTAGAAGTCAGGAAGGAACATCAAGTGTTGATGGTCAATAAAACCACTAAGTTCAAGAAAGGCAAGGGTAAAAAGAACTTCAAGAAGGACGGCAAGGAGGTTGCCGCGCCCGGCAAGCAAGCTGCCGGGAAGAAGCCAAAGAATGGACCCAAGCCCGAGACTGAGTGCTTTTATTGCAAGGGAAGCGGTCACTGGAAGCGGAACTGCCCTAAGTACTTAGCGGATAAGAAGGCCAGCAAAACAAAAGGTATATGTGATATACATGTAATTGATGTGTACCTTACTAGTGCCCGTAGTAGCTCCTGGGTATTTGATACCGGTGCAGTTGCTCACATTTGTAACTCAAAGCAGGGGCTGCGGAATAAGCGGAAACTAGCAAAGGACGAGGTGACGATGCGCGTCGGGAATGGTTCCAAGGTCAATGCGATCGCCGTCGGCACGCTGCCTCTGCATCTCCCTTCGGGATTAGTATTAAACCTTAATAATTGTTATTTAGTGCCAGCTTTGAGCATGAACATTGTATCGGGATCTCGTTTAATTCGAGATGGCTACTCATTTAAATCCGAGAATAATGGTTGTTCTATTTATATGAGAGATATGTTTTATGGTCATGCTCCTATGGTGAATGGTTTATTCCTTATGAATCTCGAACGTGATGCTACACATATTCATAATGTGAGTACCAAAAGAAGTAAGGTTGATAATGATAGTCCCACATACCTGTGGCACTGCCGCCTTGGTCACATAGGTGTCAAACGCATGAAGAAGCTCCATGCTGATGGACTTTTAGAGTCTCTTGATTATGAATCATTTGACACGTGCGAACCATGCCTTATGGGTAAAATGACCAAGACTCCATTCTCAGGAACATTGGAGCGAGCAACCGACTTATTGGAAATCATACATACTGATGTGTGCGGTCCGATGAGTGTTGAGGCTCGCGGTGGCTATCGTTATGTTCTCACCCTCACTGATGATTTAAGTAGGTATGGGTATATCTACTTAATGAAACACAAGTCTGAAACCTTTGAAAAGTTCAAGGAATTTCAGAGTGAGGTTGAAAATCAACGTGACAGGAAAATCAAGTTTCTACGATCAGATCGTGGAGGAGAATACTTGAGTCACGAGTTTGGCACACACTTAAGAAAATGTGGAATAGTTTCACAACTCACGCCGCCTGGAACACCTCAGCGTAATGGTGTGTCCTAACATCGTAATCGCACTCTATTAGATATGGTGCGATCTATGATGTCTCTTACCAATTTACCGCTATCTTTTTGGGGCTATGCTTTAGAGACTGCCGCATTCACTTTAAATAGGGCTCCGTCGAAATCCGTTGAGACGACACCGTATGAATTATGGTTTGGGAAGAAACCTAAGCTGTCGTTTCTAAAAGTTTGGGGATGCGATGCTTATGTCAAGAAACTTCAACCTGAAAAGCTCGAACCCAAGTCGGAAAAATGCGTCTTCATAGGATACCCAAAAGAAACTATTGGGTACACCTTCTACCTCAGATCCGAAGGCAAGATCTTTGTTGCCAAGAATGGGTCCTTTCTGGAGAAAGAGTTTCTCTCGAAAGAAGTAAGTGGGAGGAAAGTAGAGCTTGATGAAGTATTACCTCTTGAACCGGAAAATGGCGCAACTCAAGAAAATGTTCCTGAGGTGCCTGCACCGACTAGAGAGGAAGTTAATGACAATGATCAAGATACTTCTGATCAAGCCCCTACTGAAATTCGAAGGTCCACAAGGACACGTTCCGCACCAGAGTGGTACGGCAACCCTGTCTTGGAAATCATGCTGTTAGACAACGGTGAACCTTCGAACTATGAAGAAGCGATGGCGGGCCCGGATTCCGACAAATGGCTAGAAGCCATGAAATCCGAGATAGGATCCATGTATGAAAACGAAGTATGGACTTTGACTGACTTGCCTGTTGAACAGCGAGCCATAGAAAATAAATGGATCTTTAAGAAGAAGACAGACGCGGATGGTAATGTGACCATCTATAAAGCTCGGCTTGTCGCTAAGGGTTATCGACAAGTTCAAGGGGTTGACTACGATGAGACTTTCTCACCGGTAGCGAAGCTGAAGTCCGTCCGAATCATGTTAGCAATTGCCGCATTTTATGATTATGAAATTTGGCAAATGGACGTCAAAACGGCATTCCTTAATGGTTTCCTTAAGGAAGAATTGTATATGATGCAGCCGGAAGGTTTTGTCGATCCTAAGAATGCTGACAAGGTGTGCAAGCTCCAACGCTCGATTTATGGGCTGGTGCAAGCATCTCGGAGTTGGAACATTCGTTTTGATGAGATGATCAAAGCGTTTGGGTTCACACAGACTTATGGAGAAGCCTGTGTTTACAAGAAAGTGAGTGGGAGCTCTATAGCATTTCTCATACTATATGTAGATGACATACTTTTGATGGGAAATGATATAGAACTCTTGGACAGCATCAAGGCCTACTTGAATAAAAGTTTTTCAATGAAGGACCTTGGAGAAGCTGCTTATATATTAGGCATCAAAATCTATAGAGATAGATCGAGACGCCTCATAGGTCTTTCACAAAGCACATACCTTGATAAGATATTGAAGAAGTTCAATATGGATCAATCCAAGAAGGGGTTCTTGCCTGTGTTACAAGGTATGAAATTGAGCTCAGCTCAATGTCCGACTACGGCAGAAGATATAGAAGAGATGAGCGTCATCCCCTATGCCTCAGCCATAGGTTCTATTATGTATGCCATGCTGTGTACCAGACCTGATGTTAACCTTGCCGTCAGTTTGGTAGGAAGGTACCAAAGTAATCCTGGCAAGGAACACTGGACATCAGTAAGAATATCCTGAAGTACCTGAAAAGGACTAAGGAAATGTTTCTCGTTTATGGAGGTGACGAAGAGCTCGTCGTAAAGGGTTACGTCGACGCTAGCTTCGACACAGATCTGGATGACTCTAAGTCACAAACCGGATACGTGTATATTTTGAATGGTGGGGCAGTAAGCTGGTGCAGTTGCAAGCAAAGCGTCGTGGCGGGATCTACATGTGAAGCGGAGTACATGGCAGCCTCGGAGGCAGCACATGAAGCAATATGGGTGAAGGAGTTCATCACCGACCTAGGAGTCATACCCAATGCGTCGGGGCCAATCAAGCTCTTCTGTGACAACACTGGAGCTATTGCACTTGCCAAGGAGCCCAGGTTTCACAAGAAGGCAAGGCACATCAAGCGTCGCTTCAACTCCATTCGTGAAAATGTTCAAGATGGAGACATAGAGATTTGTAAAGTACATACGGACCTGAATATAGCAGATCCGTTGACTAAACCTCTCCCTAGAGCAAAACATGATCAACACCAGAATTCCATGGGTGTTCGATTCATCACAATGTAACTAGATTATTGACTCTAGTGCAAGTGGGAGACTGTTGGAAATATGCCCTAGAGGCAATAATAAAAGCTTTATTATTATATTTCCTTGTTCATGATAATTGTCTTTATTCATGCTATAATTGTGTTATCCGAAAATCGTAATACATATGTGAATAACAGACACCAACATGTCCCTAGTGAGCCTCTAGTTGACTAGCTCGTTGATCAACAGATAGTCATGGTTTCCTGACTATGGACACTGGATGTCATTGATAACGAGATCACATCATTGGGAGAATGATGTGATGGACAAGACCCAATCCTAAACATAGCACAAGATCGTATAGTTCGTTTGCTAGAGTTTTCCAATGTCAAAGTATCTTTTCCTTAGACCATGAGATCGTGTAACTCCCGGATACCGTAGGAGTGCTTTGGGTATGCCAAACATCACAACGTAACTGGGTGACTATAAAGGTAGACTACGGGTATCTCCGAAAGTGTCTGTTCGGTGACATGGATCAAGACTGGGATTTGTCACTCCGTATGACGGAGAGGTATCACTGGGCCCACTCGGTAATGCATCATCATAATGAGCTCAAAGTGACCAAGTGTCTGGTCACGGGATCATGCATTACAGTACGAGTAAAGTGACTTGCCGGTAACGAGATTGAACGAGGTATTGGGATACCGACGATCGAATCTCGGGCAAGTAACATATCGATAGACAAAGGGAATAGCGTACGGGGTTGATTGAATCCTCGACATCGTGGTTCATCCGATGAAATCATCGTGGAGCATGTGGGAGCCAACATGGGTATCCAGATCCCGCTGTTGGTTATTGACCGGAGAGTCGTCTCGGTCATGTCTGCTTGTCTCCCGAACCCGTAGGGTCTACACACTTAAGGTTCGGTGACGCTAGGGTTATGAAGATATGTATACGCAGAAACCCGAATGTTGTTCGGAGTCCCGTATGAGATCCCGGACGTCACGAGGAGTTCCGGAATGGTCCGGAGGTAAAGAATTATATATAGGAAGTGCTATTTCGGGCATCGGGACAAGTTTCGGGGTTATCGGTATTGTACCGGGACCACCGGAAGGGTCCCGGGGGTCCACCGGGTGGGGCCACCTGTCCCGGGGGGCCACATGGGCTGTAGGGGGTGCGCCTTGGCCTAGATGGGCCAAGGGCACCAGCCCCTATAGGCCCATGCGCCTAGGGTTTCCACCATGGAAGAGTCCATGTGGTGGAAGGCACCCCTAGGTGCCTTGGGGGGGAGGGAAACCTCCCCTTGGCCGCCGCCCCCCCTAGTAGATCTCATCTACTAAGGCCGGCGCCCCCCCCTTGGCACCCCTATATATAGTGGGGGGAGAGGAGGGATTTCACACCAGCCCCTGGCGCCTCCATCTCCCCCCCGTTACGTCTCTCCCTCGTAGTCTCGGCGAAGCCCTGCTGCTGTGACGCCCTGCATCCACCACCACGCCGTCGTGCTGCTGGATCTTCATCAACCTCTCCTTCCCCCTTGCTGGATCAAGAAGGAGGAGACGTCTCCCGTCCCGTACGTGTGTTGAACGCGGAGGTGCCGTCCGTTCGGCGCTGGTCATCGGTGATTTGGATCACGTCGAGTACGACTACATCATCACCGTTCTTTTGAACGCTTCCGTGCGCGATCTACAAAGGTATGTAGATGCATCTAATCACTCGTTGCTAGATGAACTCCTAGATGATCTTGGTGAAACGAGTAGGAAAATTTTTGTTTTCTGCAACGTTCCCCAACAGAAAGGTGAGAGTGCGTATAATCCATGGACTCAACATTAGTCAAAAGAACTCATATTCTTATTGCAAAAATTTAGAAGCCATCAAAAATCAAGTACTACGCGCATGCTCCTAGGGGGATAGATTGGTAGGAAAATACCATCGCTCATCCCCGACCGCCACTCATAAGGATGCACAAGCCAGGTACACTTCATGTTTCAAATTTGTTACACAACTTTAACCATACGTGCAATCTACGGGACTTGCAAACTTCAACACAAGCATTTCTCAAATTCACAATTACTCAACTAGCACGACTTTGATATTATCACCTCCATATCTCAAAACAATTATCAAGTATCAAACTTATCTTAGTATTCAACGCACTCAAAAGAAAGTTTCACATATCTTGAATACCAAGTATATTAATATTAAGCAAATTACGATGCTATTAACGACTCTCAAAATAAACTAAGTGAAGCATGAGAGATCAATAGTCTCTTTAAAACAAATCCACCACCGTGCTCTAAAAGATCTAAGTGAAGCACTAGAGCAATAACAAAAACTACTCCAAAAGATATAAGTGAAGATCAATGAGTAGCTAAATAATTATGCAACTATGCGAAGACTCTCTCTCATTTAATAATTTCAGATCTTGATACTTTACTCAAACAACAAGCAAAAACTAACAAAAGGAAATGACGCTCCAAGCAAAACACATATCATGTGGTGAATAAAAATATAGCTCCAAGTAAAGTTACCGATGAACGAAGACGAAAGAGGGGATGCCATCCGGGGCATCCCCAAGCTTAGGCTCTTGGTTGTCCTTGAATATTATCTTGGGGTGCCTTGGGCATCCCCAAGCTTAGGCTCTTGCCACTCCTTATTCCATAGTCCATCGAATCCTTACCCAAAACTTGAAAACTCCACAACACAAAACTCAACAGAAAACTCGTAAGCTCCGTTAGTATAAGAAAATAAAACCACTACTTCAAGGTACTGTAATGAACTCATTCTTTATTAATATTGGTGTTAAACCTACTGTATTCCAACTTCTCTATGGTTTATAAACTATTTTACTAGCCATAGATTCATCAAAATAAGCAAACAACACAATGAAAATAGAATCTGTCAAAAACAGAACAGTCTGTAGTAATTTGTATCAAACGTATACTTCTGGAACTCCAAAAATCCTACCAAATTAGGAAGTCCTAGGAAATTCGTGTACCAATCCATACCAAGAAGAATCAGATCAGAAGCACGTTTCTGTGAATTAACAAAACTAATTTACTGGGTGCAAAAGTTTCTGATTTTCAACAGGATCAACACAACTATCACCGTAAGCCATCCTAAAGGTCTTACTTGGCACTTTATTGAAACAAAAGCTATAAAACATGATTACTACAGTAGAATAATGTGAAAACAATAAAAAAGTAAGGGTAAATATTGGGTTGTCTCCCAACAAGCGCTTTTCTTTAATGCCTTTCTAGCTAGGCATGATGATGGTAATGATGCTCACATAAAAGATAAGAATTGAAACATAACGGGAGCATCATGAAGCATATGAGTAGCACTTTTAAGTCTAACCCACTTACTATGCATAGGGATTTTGTGAGCAAACAACTTATGGGAACAATAATCAACTTGCATAGGAAGGTAAAACAAGCATAACTTCAAGATTTTAAGCACATAGAGAGGAAACTTGACATTATTGCAACTCCTACAAGCATATGTTCCTCCCTCATAATAATTTTCAGTAGCATCATGAATGAATTCAACAATATAACCAGCACCTAAAGCATTCTTTTCATGATCTACTAGCATAGAAAATTTACTACTCTCCACATAAGCAAAATTCTTCTCATTCGGAATAGTGGGAGCATCATAAGAGACTTGAACACTAAAAATTGTTTCCACATTAAAAGAGTAATGTTCAGAGAAAGGGTAATCATAATCATGACAAGATTTGTAAATATAATCATCACTACTTTTTATAGCATAAGTTTCATCACAATAATCATCATAAGTAGCAACTTCGTTCTCATCATAATCGATTGAAACCTCTCCTAAGATAGTGGAATCACTAAATAAAGTTGACACTCTTCCAAATCCACTTTCATAAATATTATAAGATTCAACATCCTCCAATATTGTGGGATCACTACTTCCTAAAGTTGACACTCTTCCAAACCCACTTTCATCAATATAATCATCATAGGTAGAAGGCATGCTATCATCATAACAACTTTGCATATCGAAACTTGGGATGCTAAAAATATCATCTTCATTAAACATAGCATCCCCAAGCTTGGGCAAACATTAATTCCAGCAAATATATTCTCAAATATTTCATCCCAATCAAACATAGCTTCCCCAAGCTTGGGCCCTTTCATATCATAAGCATAATAACTCTCATCATTAAAAATGTTGATAGCACCAATAGTATAGCAATTATCATCATCACAATGAGTAGTAGGAGCAACATCATTTGGGAGGGATACCTTTTTACCTTTGTTGCTCCTTCTTTTCTTTTTCTTCTTCATATTATGTGTAGGTTCAACCTTCCTCTTTGAGCTCCTTATTGATGAGATTGGTTGAATAGAAATCTCCCCCTCATTACCTGATTCATCATAAGAAATAATAGGAGGATATTGGGAAGTCTCTTCCCTTTCGTTAGTATTCTCTTCATCCTCTATTTGTTTTCTTTTCTTTATGTAATTGGCAATATAAGGATTTTCAATGCAATTCACCGCACAATACATATAAATCTTCTCTAGATCAAAATCAAGAACTTTATCAAGGGCAAATTTTGGAATATCCTTAGTTATACGTTTCATTTCTTCATAACCCAAAAGAAGGCTAAGCGCTTTATGATGCTCAAGGGTAATCAAATTATCACAATATTTGGAGACGACTTGATCAAGAAACAAATAGCATTGGAGCTTTAAATGACCATGTTCATTGCAAAGTTCATAAGGGGTACTATAAATATTGAATCTTTCAGCACATTCATATAGCTCTTCTTGCAACAATTTGGTTTCTAAGTACTTATGCCTCTTGCAATAAATATATTCTCTATTTGGTGTGTTCATGCAAACATGCACTCCACAAAAGTTGACATGCTCATAAGAGATATTTTCATCATAACTAGTGCAATCATCATTAGCATCATGGATATTCAAAGAATTCATACTAACAACATTGCAATCATGCTCATCATTCAAACATTCAGTGCCAAACAATTTAGAGATTTCTTATTCTAGCACTTGAGCACAATTATCCTTTCCATCATACTCACGAAAGATATTAAAAAGTTGAATCTTATGAGACAAACTTAACTCCTTTTTTTTGTAATTTTCTTTTATAAACTAAACTAGTGCTAAAACAAGAAACAAAAAGATTCGATTGCAAGATCAAAAGATATACCTTAAAGCACTCACCTCCCCGGCAACGGCGCCAGAAAAGAGCTTGATGTCTACTACACAACGTTCTTCTTGTAGACATTATTGGGCCTGCAAGTGCACAGGTCTGTAGGATAGTAGCAAATTTCCCTCAAGTGGATGACCTAAGGTCTATCAACCCGTAGGAGGCGTAGGATGAAGATGGTCTCTCTCAAACAACCCTGCAACCAAATAACAAAAAGTCTCTTGTGTCCCCAACACACCCAATACAATGGTAAATTGTATAGATGCACTAGTTCGGCGAAGAGATGGTGATACAAGTGCAATATGGATAGTAGATATAGGTTTTTGTAATCTGAAAATATAAAAACAGCAAGGTAACAAGTGGTAAAAGTGAGCGTAAACGATATTGCAATGATAGGAAACAAGGCCTAGGGTTCATACTTTCACTAGTGCAAGTTCTCTCAACAATAATAACATAGATAGATAATATAACAAGCCCTCAACATGTAATAAATAGCCACTCCAAAGCCATTAATAGCGGAGAACAAACATAGAGATTATGGTAGGGTACGAAACCACCTCAAAGTTATTCTTTCGGATCGATCTATAAAAGAGTTCGTACAAGAATAACACCTTAAGACACAAATCAACCAAAACCCTAATGTCACTTAGATACTCCATTGTCACCTCAAGTATCCGTGGGCATGATTATACGATATGCATCACACAATCTCAGATTCATCCAACCAACATAAAAGTACTTCAAAGAGTGCCCCAAAGTTTCTACCGGAGAGTCAAGAACGTGTGACAACCCCTATGCATAGGTTCCCAATGTCAAGAAACCCGCAAGTTGATCACCAAAACATACATCAAGTGGCACATGATATCCCATTGTCACCACAGATAATCACGGCAAGACATACATCAAGTGTTCTCATAAAAGACTCAATCCGATAAGATAACTTCAAAGGGGAAACTCAATTCATCACAAGAGAGTAGAGGGGGAGAAACATCATAAGATCCAACTACAATAGCAAAGCTCAGGATACATCAAGATCGTGCCATAGAGTAACACGAGAGAGAGAGAGATCAAACACATAGCTACTGGTACATACCCTCAGCCCCGAGGGTGAACTACTCCTCGTCATGGATAGCGCCGGGATGATGAAGATGGCCACCGGTGATGGGATCGCCCCTCCGGCAAAGTGCCGGGAAGGGCTTCAGAAAGGTTTTTGGTGGCTACAGAGGTTTGCGGCAGCGGAACTCCCGATCTATCTTCTGTTCTGGAAGTTTTATGGTACGTAGGTATATATGGGTGCAGGGGGTACGTCGGTGGACCTCCGGGGTGCTCACGAGGTAGGGGCGCGCCCAGGGGCGGGGGGCCCACCCTCATGGGCATCCCGGGACTCCCCTGGCGTGCACTCCAAGCCCATCAGGTTGGTTTCCTTCCAAAATTAACTTCTCCAGTTGATTTCGTTCCGTTTTGACTCCATCTGATATTCCTTTTCCCCGAAACACAAAAATAGGCATAAAACAGCAAATCTGGGCTGGGCCTCCGGTTAATAGGTTAGTCCCAAAAATAATATAAAAGTGGATAATAAAGCCAATATTGCCTAAAACAGTAGATAAAGTAGCATGGAGCAATCAAAAATTATAGATACGTTGGAGACGTATCAGCATCCAAGAGGAATTGTTGATCGCCGAGTGACCTAGTCCGTGAAGGTTTGGAAGTCACCTGTGAAGACTTACCACTACTGTTGGGCGAGGTCTGTGTGATCTTAGCTCAAGGAGAATACGGTGAGGACTGTGTGTCCGGGACTGTGTGTCCTCGAGTTTAAATACTCAGCAGCTCCAACCAGACGTACAACTGTCACAACAGTTGGATCTGGTCTACCAAATCATTGTCTTCACCAAGCCTACTAGTTCTATTTCCTAAACCCTTTCATTTCCTCAGTTATGTGTTGATGAACCTGATCAATACTATTTGAAGACTTTGACTGAAGACTTTATCTAATTCCTCAATCCTATTTCTTCAGTCAGTTTGTCTTCGTCGTGCTTATCCTGTGTTTACGCTTTCTGTACTCTATGTTTGTCCTTCATTTCATCATGATGATTATGATGTTGCTCTGTTATGCTTATACCTGAGTACTTATTCCGCTACAAGTAGTTCTTCGCTTAGGAACTTTCTAACCCTGAAATTCCTCAGTGAAGAATTCATAAAAATCGCCTATTCACCCCCCTCTAGTCGACGTAACGCACTTTCATCTATAGGTGTCTTCGAAGGTGTTTATTGGGTTGGCATAGATCTAGATTAGGATTTGTCACTCTGTGTTTCGGAGAGGTATCTCTGGGCCCTCTCGGTAGTGCACATCACTATAAGCCTTGCAAGCAATGTGACTAATGAGTTAGTTGCGGGATGATGCATTACGGAACAAGTAAAGATACTTGCCGGTAACGAGATTGAACTAGGTATAGTGATACCGACGATCGAATCTCGGGCAAGTAACATACCAATGACAAAGGGAACAACGCATGTTGTTATGCGGTTTGACCGATAAAGATCTTCGTAGAATATGTAGGAACCAATATGAGCATCCAAGTTCCACTATTGGTTATTGACCGGAGATGAGTCTCAGTCATGTCTACATAGTTCTCGAACCCGTAGGGTCCACATGCTTAACGTTCGGTGACGATCGGTATTACGAGTTTATGTGTTTTGTTGTACCGAAGGTAGGTCGGAGTCCTGGATATGATCAAGGACATGATGAGGAGTCTCGAAATGGTCGAGGCATAAAGATCGATATATTAGATGACTATGTTTGGACTTCAGAATGGTTCCGGGTAAGTTCGGGCATTTATCGGAGTACCAGGGGCTTACCGGAACCCCTCGGGGAGTGTATGGGCCTTATTGGGCCTTAGTGGGAGAGAGGAGGATGCGGCCAGGTGGAGGGCGCGCCCCCCAAGCCCAGTCCGAATTGGGTGGGGGCCGGCCCCCCTTTCCTTCTCCCTCTCTCCTCCTTCCTTCCTCTCCTACCCCAACTAGGGAAGGGGGGGAATCCTACTCCCGGTGGGAGTAGGACTCCCCCTAGGGCGCGCCATAGAGAGGGCCGACCCTTCCCTCCTCCACTCCTTTATATACGGGGAAGGGGGGCACCCCATAGACACACAAGTTGATTGTTTAGCCGTGTGCGGTGCCCCCCTCCACCATATTCCACCTCGGTCATATCGTCATAGTGCTTAGGCGAAGACCTGCATCGATGACTTCATCATCACCGTCATCACGCCATCGTGCTGATGGAACTCTCCCTCAACCTCAGCTGGATCTAGAGTTCGTGGGATGTCACCGAGCTGAACATGTGTAGATCGCGAAGGTGTCGTACATTCGGTGCTAGGATCGGTCGGATCGTGAAGATGTACGACAACATCAACCATGTTGTCATAACGCTTCCACTTTCGGTCTACGAGGGTACGTAGACAACACCCTCCCCTCTCATTACTATGCATCACCTAGATGGATCTTGCATGTGCGTGGGAATTTTTTTTGTAATTACTGCGTTTCCCAACAGTGGCATCCGAGCTAGGTCTATACGTAGATGTTATATGCATGAGTAGAACACAAAGAGTTGTGGGAGATAATAGTCATACTGCTTACCAGCATGTCATACTTTGATTCGGCGGTATTTTTGGATGAAGCGGCTCAGACTGACATTACGTGCTTCGCACACAGGTGGCTAATGGGTGTCTGTTTCTCCAACTTTAGTTGAATCAAGTGTGACTATGCCCGGTCCTTGTTGAAGGTTAAAACAACACACTTGATGAAAAATCATTGTGGTTTTGATGCGTAGGTAAGAACAGTTCTTGCTAGAAGCCCGTAGCAGCCACGTAAAGCTTGCAACAACAAAGTAGAGGACGTCTAACTTGTTTTTGAAGGGCAGTTGTGATGTGATATGGTCAGGACGTGATGAGATATAAATTGTTGTATGAGATGATCATGTTTTGTAACCGTTATCAGCAACTGGCAGGAGCCTTATGGTTGTCGCTTTATTGTATGAAATGCAATCGCCATGTAATTGCTTTACTTCATCACTAAGCGGTAGCGATAGTTGTAGAAGCAATAGTTGGTGAGACGACAACCATGCTACGATGGAGATCAAGGTGTCGTGCCGGTGACGATGAAGATCATGACGATGCTTCGGTGATGGAGATCATGAGCACAAGATGATGATGGCCATATATGTCACATATTTTGGTTGCATCTGATGTTTATCCTTTATGCATCTTATTTTTCTTAGTTCAGTGGTAGCATTACAAGATGATCTCTCACTAAATTTCAAGGTATAAGTGTTCTCCCTGAGTATGCACCGTTGCTACAGTTCGTCATGCCGAGACACCACGTGATGATCGGGTGTGATAAACTCTACGTTCACATACAACGGGTACAAGCCAGTTTTGCACACGCAGAATACTCGGGTTAAACTTGACGAGCCTAGCATATGCAGATATGGCCTCGGAACACTGAGATCGAAAGGTCGAACGTGAATCATATAGTAGATATGATCAATATAGTGATGTTCACCATTGAAAACTACTCCATTTCACGTCATGATCAGACATGGTTTAGTTGATGTGGATCACATGATCACTTAGATGATTAGAGGGATGTCTATCTAAGTGGGAGTTCTTAAGTAATATGATTAATTGAATAATATGATTAATTAAACTTTAATTTATCATGAAGTTAGTCCTGGTAGTATTAGCATATCTATGTTGTAGATCAATAGCTCGCGATGTAGCTCCCTGTTTATTTTTATATGTTCCTAGAGAAATATAAGGTTTAAGATGATAGTAGCAATGATGCGGACTTGGTTCGTGATCTGAGGATTTTCCTCATTGCTGCACAGAAAAATTATGTCCTTGATGCACCGGTAGGTGATAGAACTATTGGAGGAGCAGATGCAGACGTTATGAACATTTTGACAAGCTCGGTGTGATGACTACTTGATAGTTTAGTGCACCATGCTTTACGGCTTAGAACCGGGACTTCAAAATTGTTTTGAACGCCACGGAGCATATAAGATGTTCCAAGAGTTGAAATTGGTATTTCATACTCATGCCTGTGTCAAGAGGTATGAGACTTCTGACAGTACTTTGCCTACAAGATGGAGGAGAATAGCTCAACCAGTGAGCATGTGCTCAGATTGTCTGGGTACTACAATTGCTTGAATCAAGTGAGAGTTAATCTTCCAGATAAGATAGTAATTGACAAAGTTCTCTAGTCACTATCACCAAGTTACTAGAACTGCGTGATGAACTATAATATGCAAGGGATGACGAAAACAATTCCCAAGCTCTTCGCGATGCTAAAATCGGCGAAGGTAGAAATCAAGAAAAGCATCAAGTGTTGATGGTTGACAAGACCACTATTTTCAAGAAAAAGGGCAAGGGAAAGAAGGGGAACTTCAAGAAGAACGGCAAGCAAGTTGCTGCTCAAGTGAAGAAGCCCAAGTCTGGACCCAAGCCTGAGACTAAGTGCTTCTACTTCAAAAGGACTGGTCACTGGAAGTGGAACTACCCCAAATATTTGGCGGATAAGAAGGATGGCAAAGTGAACAAAGGTATATTTGATATACATGTTATTGATGTGTACTTTACTAGTGTTTAAAGCAACCCCTCAGTATTCGATACTAGTTCAGTTGCTAAGAGTAGTAACTCAAAACAGGAGTTGCAAAATAAACAGAGACTAGTTAAGGGCGAGGTGATGATGTGTGTTGGAAGTGATTCCAAGGTTGATAAGATCACCATCGCACACTCCCTTTACCTTCGGTATTGGTGTTGAACCTAAAATAAATGTTATTTGGTGTTTGCGTTGAGCATGAATATGACCGGATCATGTTTATGGCAATACGGTTATTCATTTAAGTCAAAGAATAATTGTTGTTCTATTTACATGAATAAAACCTTCTATGGTCATACACTTAATATAAATGGTTTATTGAATCTCGATCGTAGTGATACACACATTGAAGCCAAAAGATGCAAAGTTAATAATGATAGTGCAACTTATTTGTGGCACTGCCGTTTAGGTCATATTGGTGTAAAGCGCATGAAGAAACTCCATGCTGATGGGCTTTTGGAATCACTTGATTATGAATCACTTGATGCTTGCAAACCATGCCTCATGGGCATGATGACTAAGACTCTGTTCTCCGGAACAATGCAGCGAGCAACTAAATTATTGGAAATAATACATACTGATGTAGGCAGTCCAATGAATGTTGAGGCTCGTGGCGGGTATCGTTATTTTCTGACCTTCACAGATGATTTGAGCAGATATGGGTATATCTACTTGATGAAACAAAAGTCTGAAACATTTGAAAAGTTCAAAGAAATTTCAGAGTGAAGTGGAAAATCATCGTAACAAGAAAGTAAAGTTTCTATGATATGATCGCGGAAGCAAATATTTGAGTTACGAGTTTGGCCTTCATTTTAAACAATGTGGAAGTTTCACAACTCACGCCACCTGGAACACCACAGTTTAATGGTGTGTCCGAACGTCATAAATGTTGGGGAACATAGTGATACGTCTCCAACGTATCTATAATTTATGAAGTATTCATGCTATTATATTATCCATCTATGATGTTTTATATGCATTTATATGTCATTTTATATGATTTTTCGGACTAACCTATTAACCTAGAGCCCAGTGCCAGTTTCTGTTTTCTCCTTGTTTTTGTGTTTTACAGAAAAGGGATACCTAACGGAGTCCAATTGACGTGCCAATTTTTGAGGATTTTTTATGGACCAAAAGAAGACCACGGAGCATCGGAGTTGGGCCAGAAGAGTCCCGGGCTGCCCATGAGAGTGGCCCCCCCCCCTAGGGCGTGGCCCCCTATCTCGTGGACAGCTCGGAGACCTCCCTGACGTGAAACCAATGCCAAAAATTCCTATAAATAGAGAAACCTTCGGGAATTAACCTAGATCGGAAGTTCCGCCGCCGCAAGCCTCTGTAGCCACGAGAAATCAATCTAGGCCCTCTATGGCACCCTGCCGGAGGGGGGCATAATCACCGAAGGCCATGGAGGAGGATCTCAGAGGGGCCATCATCGCCATGAAGGCCAAGGACCAGAGGGGGAAAGCCATGGAGGAGGAAGCACAAGGGGGAGAACCTCTCCTCCTCTCTCTTGGTGGCACCAGAGTGCCATCGAGAGGGGAATCATCGCCGCGGTGATCGTCTTCATCATCATCACCATCTTCATCACCATCCTCATCTCTTTTACGCGGTCCACTCTACCCCACCCCACTGTATTCCCTACTTGAACATGGTGCTTTATGCTACATATTATGATCCAATGATGTGTTGCCATCCTATGATGTTTTGAGTAGATATCTTTTGTCCTTGAGTTGATTGATGATCTAGATTGGTACGAGTTGTATGTTTAATTTTGGTGCTGTCCTATGGTGCCCTCCGTGTCGCGCAAGCGTGAGGGATTCCTGATGTAGGGTGTTGCAATATGTGCATGATTCACTTATAGTGGGTTGCGTGAGTGACTGAAACACAAACCCGAGTAAGGGGGTTGTTGCGTACGGGATAAAAGGGGTCTTGATGCTTTAATGTTATGGTTGGGTTTTACCTTAACGATCTTTAGTAGTTGCGGACGCTTGCTAGAGTTCCAATCATAAGTGCATATGATCCAAGTAGGAAAAGTATGTTAGTTTATGTCTCTCCCTCATATGAAATTGCAATGACGACTATCGATCTTGTTAACAATTGCTTAGGACAATTCCGCACACCGATCCACCATTATTCCGCACTCGCTATTTATATTATTTAGTATTATATCCTAGCTTTATGATAAAAACACCTACTTTTATATTTTAGCTCTCCGATATCATACAAAGTTATCCTCTTTATACCCACAACACTTATTTCTTGTTTCTAGTTGGAAGCAAACGTTCGGTGCACGTAGAGTCGTATCAGTGGCAGATAGGGCTCGAGAGAATATTGATCTTACCTTTAGCTCCTTGTGGGTTCGACACTCCATACTTATCACTTCCACCTTTGGGAATTCCTACGATGATTCCCTGCACTTGGGGATTATCAAGCTCTTTTCTGGCGCCGTTGCTGGGGAGCAATAGCGTGGGGTTGATATTTTC
Organism: Triticum dicoccoides; assembly: GCF_002162155.2. Classification (NCBI taxonomy): domain Eukaryota; kingdom Viridiplantae; phylum Streptophyta; class Magnoliopsida; order Poales; family Poaceae; genus Triticum; species Triticum dicoccoides. Next base: position 287,682,217 of record NC_041389.1, read on the forward strand.
GTGTGTGCTTGTTTGCTTTCTTCACTAAGTAGATTTTGTTTTTCCTTTTTTTTGTTTCTGTTTAGTTGTGGGTGAAACATACAAAAAAAAATTAAAGAATGGAAATACCAAAAATATTTACTTGCCTCTCATGCCTAAAAAGGTTTTTCAAAAAGAGAAGTGATTGGAAAGTTATGCATTGAAGAAGTGAGGGTCGACCTTGAGTACTTGTGTTCATGCTCACGGAAACAATGTAGAATTTTTCATGGAAGTTTCTCTGTAAATAATTGTCCCCTTGTATATATCCTTTGTATTATAAAAATAATGTGCCAAGCTTTGGTTTTAGTATGATAAGATTGCTTGCTTACTTTGTGCAGAACAAAAACAGAAACTTTGGCTGTAGTGCATGAATTTACATTTTTTACTCGAAAATCAAATGGGTCTGAAACTTTTTGCACATTACTTCTGTACAAAGTTTTCAAATTTTCAAATTTATTTCATAATTTTTGGAGTTACAGAAGTTTACTAAACTTCCAGATTACTACAGACTGTCATGTTCTTAACAGATTCTGTTTTTCGTGTGTTGGTTGCTTATTTTGATGCGTCTATGGCTAGTATGTAGGGTATGAACCATAGAGAAGTTGGAATACAGTAGGTTTAACACCAATATAAACAAAGAATGAGTTAATTACAGTACCTTAAAGTGGTAGTTTGTTTTATTACACTAACGGATCTCACAAGTTTTTGTTTAAGATTTCGTGAATGAAGTGTTTGAAGAACGAGGAGTTACCGATGTGAGAAGAATAAAGAGAGACAAGAGTTCAAGCTTGGGGATGCCCAAGGCACCCCAAGTAAATATTTCAAAGGATACTCAAGCATCTAAGCTTGGGGATGCCCCGGTTGGCATCCCATCTTTCTTCTTCAACAAATATCGGTATACCTCGGTTTTGTTTTGTTCACATGATTTGTGTACTTTGTGTTTTTACTTTTCTTTAAGAATCATGCTAGTATGAGATAGATCTTCATTGATTTATAGAATACTTCATGTGCTTCACTTATATCTTTTAAGTATGGTCTTATAGAATTGCTCTTTGTGCTTCACTTAAATCGTTTGAGTATGATTTTATAGAATGCTTCGTGCGCTTCACTTATATATTTTGAGCTTGGATATTGGCTAGTCTATATTAATGGTAGAATGCTCCAGGAACTTCACTTATATCTTTTGGAGTATTAATAACACTTTAATTTAAAGTGGGTTCGGAAGAGTGTCAACTTTAGGAATTAGTGATCCCACTATCTTGGAGGGTGTTGAATCTTCGTATGAAATTTATGAAAGTGGATCTGGAAGAGTGTCAACTTTAGTTAGTATTCCACTATTTCAGAAGAGGTTCCAATTGAGTATGAGAACAAAGTAGCTATCCATGATGCTACTGAAAATTATTATGAGGGAGGAATATGTGTTTGTAGGAGTTGCAATAATATCAAGTTTCCTCCCTATGTGCTTAAAGTTTTGAAGTTAAACTTGTTTTGCCTTCCTATGCTAGTTGATTCTTGTTCCTATAAATTGTGTGCTCACAAAATCCCTAGGCATAGGAAGTGGGTTAGATTTAAATGTGCTAGTCATATTCTTCATGATGCTTTTTTTTGTTTCAACTCTTATCTTTTATGCGAGCATCATTGAAATCATCATGCCTAGCTAAAAGGCATTAAAGAAAAGCGCTTGTTGGGAGACAACCCAATATTTAACCTTACTGTTTTTGTGTGTCAACATGATTAGGATACTGTATTAATCATGTTTTATAGCTTTTGTTTCAATAAAGTGCCAAGTAAGACCTTTGGGAAGACTTGGGTGAAAGTTAATGTGATCTTGCTGTGAAAAACAGAAACTTTGCGCTCACGAGATTAGCTGTCATTTTTTACATAAGAGTGATTTTGAGTTGATTCTTTTTGCAGAAGATTAATAGACAAATTCCTCACGTCCACCAATGTATTTCATAATTTTTATAGTAGCATAAGTATGGTTATTGTTCAGATCATTACAGACTGTTCTGTTTCTGACAGATTCTGTTTTCATCGCATAGTTTGCTTGTTTTCTAGTTTCTATGGCTTATATTTCTCAATATAAATGGTAGAAATGATATGGCACATTAGGAATTATGTGAAAACAATTATGAACCTTGTCTTTTACAGTACCAAAGTGCATGGTTTACTCTTTATCATACTAACCTATCTCACGAAGTTCCGTTAAGTTTTGTGTGATTGAAGTTTTCAAGTTTTGGGTGAGATATCGATATGAGGAGAATAAGGAGTGGAAAGACCCTAAGCCTGGGGATTCCCAAGGCACCCCAAGGTAATATTCAAGGAAGACTCAAGCGCCTAAGCTTGGGGATGCCCCGGAAGGCATCCCCTCTTTCGTCTTCAAAACTATCGGTACATCTTACTCGGAGCTATATTTTTATTCGTCACATGATATGTGTTTTACTTGGAGCGTCATTTTATTTTGTTAGTATTAGCTTGCTGTTATTTAGAATAGTGTTTTGCATCTTTATTTTCAATAAAAATGTCAAGGATAGCCTTTACCATGTTTATTTTGCTAGTATACATGTTGCTGTTTGAAAACAGAAAGTTTACCGCTGTTGCAAAAAATTCCCTAGAAAAGTCAGAGCATGATATAATGTTGAAACTTTTTGCATAATGAGCTCTGATAAATATAATACAGTGGAAATTTTCTCTTATAATTTTTGGAGTTAGGGAAGTATTGATACTCTTGCATTCTTTATAGGATGTACTGTTTTGACAGATTGCTGTTATGTTTGCATTGTTTGCATATGTTTGCTTGTCTAATGATTCTATTTGAGGATAGGAGTATTAAATATACAGAGGCATTTAGTATTAAATTTTGAATAATAATTCTAGTGATTTGTTACAGTAGAAAATGATAAGGTTTTGCATTGGTTTATACTAACCTATCTCACGAGTTCTTGTTGAGTTTGGTGTGGATGAAGCTTTTGATAAAAAGAGAAACCATGATATGAGAAGAATTAAGGAGGCACAAAAGTTCAAGCTTGGGGATGCCCAAGGCACCCCAAGATAATATTACAAGAAGTCTCAAACATCTAAGCTTGGGGATGCCCCGTTAGGCATCCCACCTTTCTTCTTCAACAACTATCGGTTAGTATCAGTTGAACCTAAGTTTTTGCTTCTTCACATGAGTTGTGCTATCCTTGCAATGTCATTCTATTTTGTTTTACTTGCTGTTTGAATAAAATCATTGGATATGAAATTTTGAATAGAAAAGGAACCCTCCCATGGCTAGTTAATTATTTGCCTACTCAGTATCCTTCACTCATATCTTTTGGAGTAGTTTGTCATTTACTCATGTGCTTCATGTACATCCTATGAGTAAATGGGGGGAATGAATTGAATGTCATAAATCTGAATTTATATATGTTTCATATGCTTATAACATGGTTAGTGATGACTTCACACATAGAAAGTATGAGGCATAAAAGTTGTTGAGAGTTGGCAAACGAAGTTTTGGTCATCGTTGCAATTAATAGGAAGTTATAAGGAAAGAGAGGTTAACATACAAATATATTATCTTGGACATATTTTATGATTGTGAAGCACTCATTAAGTATGACATACTAAAAGAGTTGACGTTGGACAAGGAAGACAACGTAATGGTTTATGTTTTCCGACATCTCAGTTAAAATATATTGTCATTAACCTTCCAAACATGTTGAGCTTGCCTTTCTCCCTCATGCTAGCCAAATTCCTTGCACCAAGTAGAGATACTACTTGTGCTTCCAAATACCCTTAAACCCAGTTTTGCCATGAGAGTCCACCATACCTACCTATGGATTGAGTAAGATCCTTCAAGTAAGTTGTCATCGGTGCAAGCAATAAAAATTGCTCTCTAAATATGTATGACTTATTAGTGCAGAGAAAATAAAGTTTGTACGAACTTGTTGTGGAAGTAATAAAAGCGACGGACTGCATAATAAAGGTCCACATACAAGGGGCAATATAAAGTGACGTTCTTTTGCATTAAGATTTTGTGCATCAACCATAAACGCGCATGACAACCTCTGCTTCCCTCTGCGAAGGGCCTATCTTTTACTTTATGTTTTTACTTTATGCTTGAGTCAAGGTGATCCTCACCTTTCCCTTTTTCATTTTATCCTTTGGCAAGCTCCTTGTGTTTGAAAGATCATGATATATATATATATATATATATATATATATATATATATATATATATATATATATATATAT
>NC_041389.1:287687023-287700060 GCF_002162155.2 Triticum dicoccoides
AATCGGATGTAAGTTAGCATGGGCTATTATTGTTGACATAACCTAAAGGTGAATACGTTGGGAGGCAACACAATAAGCCCCTATCTTTCTCAGTGTCTGGCTGAAACTCCATAACCACAAGTATTGCATGAGTGTTAGCAATTGTAGAAGACTATATGATAGTTGAGTATGTGGACTTGCTGAAAAGCTCTATTCTTGACTCTTTCTGATGTTATGATAAATTGCAATTGCTTCAATGACTGAGATTATAGTTTGTTAGTTCTCAATGAAGTTTCTGAACCATGCTTGACATTGTGACTAGATTGTTACATGATCATGAAAAGTTTTATGAGATAAGCTACTATTATGACACATATTGATGCTAGAAAAGGTGATTGAAATTATCATTGATCAAACTTGTGCACCTTCTAGCATTCACACTTCATAAATTATTTCTTTTATCATTTACCTACTCGAGGACGAGCGGGAATTAAGCTTGGGGATGCTGATACGTCTCCAACGTATCTATAATTTATGAAGTATTCATGCTATTATATTATCCATCTATGATGTTTTATATGCATTTATATGTCATTTTATATGATTTTTGGGACTAACCTATTAACCTAGAGCCCAGTGCCAGTTTCTGTTTTCTCCTTCTTTTTATGTTTTACAGAAAAGGGATACCAAACAGAGTCCAATTGACGTGCCAATTTTTGAGAATTTTTTATGGACCAAAAGAAAACCACAGAGCATCGGAGTTGGGCCAGAAGAGTCCCGGGCTGCCCATGAGAGTGGGGCCGTGCCCCCCCTAGGGCATGGCCCCCCTATCTCGTGGACAGCCCGGAGACCTCCCTGACGTGAAACCAATGCCAAAAATTCCTATAAATAGAGAAACCTTTGGGAATTAACCTAGATTGGAAGTTACGCCATAGAAAGCCTCTGTAGCCACGAGAAATTAATCTAGGCCCTCTCTGGCACCCTGCCGGAGGGGGCCATCATCACCGGAGGCCATGGAGGAGGATCTCGGAGGGGCCATCATCGCCATGAAGGCCATGGACCAGAGGGGGAAAGCCATGGAGGAGTAAGCACAAGGGGGAGAACCTCTCCTCCTCTCTCTTGGTGGCACCAGAGTGCCATCGGGAGGGAATCATCGCCGCAGTGATCGTCTTCATCAACATCACCCTCGTCATCACCATCCTCATCTCTTTTACGCGGTCCACTCTCCCACACCTCGCTGTATTCCCTACTTGAACATGGTGCTTTATGCTACACATTATGATCCAATGATGTCTTCCCATCCTATGATGTTTTGAGTAGATATCTTTTATCCTTGAGTTGATTGATGATCTAGATTGGTACAAGTTGTATGTTTTATTTTGGTGCTGTACTATGGTGCCCTGCGTGTCGTGCAAGCGCGAGGGTTCCCGCTGTAGGGTGTTGCAATACGTGCATGATTCACTTATAGTGGGTTGCGTGAGTGACTGAAACACAAACCCGAGTAAGGGGGTTGTTGCGTATGGGATAAAAGGGGACTTGATGCTTTAATGCTATGGTTGGGTTTTACCTTAATGATCTTTAGTAGTTGCGGACGCTTGCTAGAGTTCCAATCATAAGTGCATATGATCCAAGTAGGAAAAGTATGTTAGTTTATGCCTCTCCCTCAAATGAAATTGCAATGACGACTATCGATCTTGTTAACAATTGCTTAGGACAATTCCGCACACCGATCCACCATTATTCCACACTCGCTATTTATATTATTTAGTATTATATCCTAACTTTATGATAACAACACCTACTTTTATATTTTAGCTCTCTGATATCATACAAAGTTATCCTCTTTATACCCACAACATAGTTTTATTTCTTGTTTCTAGTTGGAAGCAAACGTTCGGTGCACGTAGAGTCGTATCAGTGGCAGATAGGGCTCAAGAGAATATTGATCTTACCTTTAGCTCCTTGTGTGTTCGACACTCCATACTTATCACTTCCACCTTTGGGAATTGCTACGATGATTCCCTGCACTTGGGGATTATCACGTAGTAATTTCAAAAAAATTCCTACGCACACGCAAGATCATGGTGATGCATAGCAACGAGAGGGGAGAGTGTGTCCACGTACCCTCGTAGACCAAAAGCGGAAGCGTTAGCACAACACGGTTGATGTAGTCGTACGTCTTCACGGCCCGAACGATCAAGCACCAAAACTACAACACCTCCGAGTTCTTGCACACGTTCAGCTCGATGACGTCCCTCGTACTCTGATCCAGCCAAGTGTCGAGGGAGAGTTACGTCAGCACGACGTCGTGGTGACGATGATGATGTTATACCGTCGCAGGGCTTCGCCTAAGCACCGCTACAATATTATCGAGGAGGACTATGGTGGAGGGGGGCACCGCACCCGGCTAAGAGATCAATGATCAATTGTTGTGTCTATGGGGTGCCCCCTTCCCCCGTATATAAAGGAGTGGAGGAGGGGGGCGGCCAAGGGGGGTGGCGCGCCCTAGGGGGGGAGTCCAACTCCCACCGGGAGTAGGACTCCCCCCCTTTCCTATTAGGAGAGGGAGAGGGAAGGAAGAGGAAGGAGGGAGGAAGGAAAGGGGGGCCGGGCCCCCTCCCAATTCGGATTGGGCTTGGGGGGCCCTCCCTTGCTCCTTTCCCCTCCTTTCCACTAAGGCCCACTAAGGCCCATATACCTCCCGGGGGGTTCCGATAACCTCCCGGAGCTCTGGTATTGTCCCAATCTCACCCGGAACCTTTCCGGTGTCCAAATATAGTCGTCCAATATATCGATCTTCATGTCTCGACCATTTCGAGACTCCTCGTCATATCCTTGATCACATATGGGACTCCGAACAACCTTCGGTACATCAAAACACATAAACTCATAATATAACTGTCATCTTACTTTAAGCGTGCGGACCCTACGGGTTCGAGAACTATGTAGACATGACCAAGACACGTCTCCGGTCAATAACCAATAGCGGAACCTGGATACTCATATTGGCTCCTATATATTCTACAAAGATCTTTATCGGTCAAACCGCATAACAACATACATTGTTCCCTTTGTCATCGGTATGTTACTTGCCCGAGATTCGATCGTCGGTAACTCAATACCTAGTTCAATCTCATTACCGGCAAGTCTCTTTACTCGTTACGTAATGCATCATCCCGTAACTAACTCATTAGCTACATTGCCTGCAAGGCTTATAGTGATGTGCATTACCGAGAGGGCCCAGAGATACCTCTCCGACAATCGGAGTGACAAATCCTAATCTTGAAATACGTCAACTCAACAAGTACCTTTGGAGACACCTGTAGAGCACCTTTATAATCACCCAGTTACGTTGTGATGTTTGGTAGCACACAAAGTGTTCCTCCAGTAAGGGAGTTACATAATCTCATAGTCATAGGAACATGTATAAGTCATGAAGAAAGCACTAGCAACATACTAAATGATCAAGTGCTAAGCTAACGGAATGGGTCAAGTCAATCACATCATTCTCCTAATGATGTGATCCCGTTAATCAAATGACAACTCATGTCTATGGTTAGGAAACTTAACCATCTTTGATTCACGAGCTAGTCAAGTAGAGGCACACTAGTGACAGTATGTTTGTCTATGTATTCACACATGTATTATGTTTCCGGGTAATACAATTCTAGCATGAATAATAAACATTTATCATGATATGAGGAAATAAATAATAACTTTATTATTGCCTCTAGGGCATATTTCCTTCAGTCTCCCACTTGCACTAGAGTCAATAATCTAGATTACACAGTAATGATTCTAACACCCATGGAGCCTTGGTGCTGATCATGTTCTGCTCGTGGAAGAGGCTTAGTCAACGGGTCTGCAACATTCAGATCCGTATGTATCTTGCAAATATCTATGTCTCCCACCTGGACTTGGTCCCGGATGGAGTTGAAGCGTCTCTTGATGTGCTTGGTTCTTTTGTGAAATCTGGATTCCTTTGCCAAGGCAATTGCACCAGTATTGTCACAAAAGATTTTCATTGGACCCGATGCACTAGGTACGACACCTAGATTGGATATGAACTCCTTCATCCAGACTCCTTCATTTGTTGCTTCCGAAGCAGCTATGTACTCCGCTTTACATGTAGATCCCGTGTGGCACCCCGGCTTAGAGCGACCGGTTTACCTTGCATTGCCAGACCAGAGATCTAGTCTTCTGGCAACACACAACAACATGGTACAGAAAAACGACCGCTTTTATTCATGCTAGCGGAGCATAGTTTATATTACAACAGTTAGCGAGGCCAAGCGGCACACGTGGTGCGACTGAACAATATGTACATTATTTAGTGGACATAAAGGGGCCTCGATCATGACAACTACTCGGCAGCGGAACAACGTTGTAGCGGGACTCCATAGCACAAGGACACCGATGTGGACACGGTCTAGACTCGGACAACACTCCTTCCCAACGAGACTTTCCTGAAAGCTGGCATGACACGGCAGGTCAGTACATTGAATGTACTTGCAAGCTCACAATAAGCATAAACATAATGACAAACAATATCATGATATTTAACCATTTAATCAACAATGCAACCATACATCTAACATGATGTGACTATGTTCAACTGGTACTTGTTCCACGGGCGTGCTTATCGGACGTGATCATTTCCAGACCACAAACATGATAATCTCTAAAACACACTTGTGATCCTTTCGGCGATCACCACCCGACCAATCCATGGCCTATGATCCTTATGGCGATCATAACCCGACCAACTCTTGGCCCGTGATCCTTACGGCGATCACAACCCGACCATCTCATGGCCAAACTCAACACGATGGCCTCACTGCCATCCTTAGTACAAACTTAGTGTGCATATTTTATTAAGTGTTGACCCATGGTGTACCCTACTTTCGAGCATGTCCATAACCATGGACTCGGCTATCGATAGATTAAAAACACTCTGCAGAAGTTAGTACACTGTACCCACACTACGGAACCCATGGCCTCGCACTCCCATTCGGATGGACCAACAGCGTTTCGATGAAACCATTTCATTGTCATGACACTCTCCCGGCCATTCCGACTCAGACCCCACTGGGCTAGTCCTGGGTGGCCCCGTGTCTACCTCCAGACACCTCGACCACCATCGTGGCCACGATCCACTCTGGGATCCGGTACCAAAATTAACTTAACAACGGGCTAACAAGGTTATGCTTGCCTACGGGGCCAGGGTACAGCACGCCCATAACCTTCCCTAAATGGAGGCACCGACCAGAGGCACGACAATGAAATGCATTAAGGCCGTCCCATACCGGCAAATGTGGTTGCACTTGGAAAGACTCGTTTCAGCGGCACCATGACCCGGTCACCAACATGTTCAAGTTGAGTTATTAATCAGGTTCAACTTAATGTGAAAATAACCGGTATCATAATGCCATGCTATGCATCACTTAACATATGCACCACATAACCATGTAAACAACTGAATCAACCACGCTCCTACGGAGCCATCATCAACTCATGCTACTACTCTGGTTAAGATCACACCTCACTTATACCAGAATCATTACTAGCAATCTCATCATTTTTCATCATACAAAAATAATAATTAAACTAATTATCCAACTCTATGATCATATCATTTATTCATCACTTGCAACTAAGTTCTCCTTAGCTTACCAACAAGATTCACTTCAAACATTTTGTAGTTCAAGTATTTTAACATGACACGCATTTAACAGAATATAATCATCATATAAATAATTTAAATGCATAAATATTCATAATTTCAAGTAGGGAAATCACAAATATTGAAGTGGCACTATGAAAATGTTACTGTGGCTTGCCTTAGTGCTGATGAGGTTCACAAAGCTCCTGGTGATCCTCAAGACAAGCTGGCTCTTCTAAAAATATTCAAAACCACAAAAAGAAAACATCAAGAAACCTTCTGAAAATTACCAGAAAATCTAGATAGCAAGGAAAAATCCCATCTTTTGGGTGCTGTTAGATTTTGGACACAGAACACAATGCAAAAAGAATCAATGCATTTGGACTTATAGATAAAAAGTTATGGCCATTTGAAGTTTCCTGGAATTTAAATGAATTTGAAATAATTAAACAGAGGGGGTGACGTCGAAAGCGTAAACTCCCGAGGCGCCACCACTCATACCGCTTCGCGCACGTAATGAGTGGCTGACTAGCGGGCCCCTCTAGTCAGGCCGGAGGGAGGGAGAGGGAAACAGAGGGGGGCGGCGCTTCGCCGGAGCTCACGCCGGTGGTGAGGCTTCTTAGAGTCAAACGAGAGGGAGGGATCGATGGAGGAGATGATTGCGCACCTGCCCGTACCTGTAGCGTAGCTAACGGTGGCCGGACGGCGTCGGATTTGACCTCTCCAGCGGAGACAGAGGGCGGAGGTTGCCGGAGATGAGGAAGATGGCGGCTTGGGGCGGCTCCAGGGGCTCCAGGGGGTTGGGTTGGCTTCACGGAGGAGAGGCGGAGGCCCTGGCGGGGTCGCCTTGGCTTGGGAGGGGCCGGAGCTGCGGGAACGATCCGGAGGGGATCGCCGGTGAGCTCGGCTCCGTGACGGCAGCCCACGGCCTACCCGGGCGGGCTGCGGCATCTACTGGCTCTAGGAGGGAGTGGGAGTGGCTGAGGTGCTCCAAGAGGCTGCAGAGGGGCTACTTTTATAGGCGGGGCAGTGAGGAGGGATCGGGCTCCGCCGGAGGACACCTGACCCCGGCGCCCGGCGACGAACAGCGCCAGAGAGCGAGGGAGAAGACGACGGAGGTCACTCAGGCACTGTGCGCGGGCGCGGATGAGCACAGGATCAAGGGGGAAAGACACGAACACAGTGCGCGCGCACTGTGCCGTTGGCCGAACCGTGCCCGTGCTTGCTGCGGCGAGCTCCGGCGTCAGCGAGCGGCAGGGGGGAGTTATGGAGGTGGAGACGAGGATGGTGGCGAGGGGTGGCACGCTCTGTCCGGCTGGGCAGCGAGCACGCGCTCAACAGAGGCGCTGGCGACGCGCAGAGCGCGCGTATTGCATGCCAGCACGCTCGGACGAACGCGGTCACTACGTGCACCCTGACATCAGGCCACCCTACGCACTAACAAAGATGTCTGGCATGTAGTCCTTAGTAAACTGAGATGTTACCACGGTTTGGTTAGTTTCCAGGTGCAGTAGAAGTAAACTTGTGTTGCTGACAAGTTACTGGACAGTAACTTTGGAGAGTTACTGTGGTCAAACCACTGGGATCCAAGGGCTGAGCTTTGGGGTTTTACTATCTCTTACTAAGGTAAATAAGCACAGGGAAAACCAGCTACAATGGAGCTAGTAAAAAGGTAGTTGATGTAGAAACTACCATTTCAGCCCAGAAGTGACTTTATTTTCTGTAGCCAAAATATTCCAAAGAGTGGTGAAATATTTTTGCTCAGAAAGGTGCCCTAGGGTCCAAAGAATAATTGGGTTTTTTCTCAGGATTTTTGGGGCAAGAAAAATTATGGTTGCTTTGGAGCTCAAAGGTTTAACTAGGGTTTTGGAGGCCAAAATGGATATTTTTCATTTAAGAAAAATATTCCAAACAATATTTTTAGGTTGGCCAGGGATGAAATGATGGTTATGAGGAGGAGAGGGAACACTTGGGTGAAAATCAAGGGGTACCCAAGTGGTTAAGTCCAAATGAAATGATTCAAAACTCCAAATTCAAAACCAACTCAACTGAAAATCGAGCAAAGAAGAAGAGGGCAAAAACCAGGCTGTCACAAACCTTCCCCACTTAGAATGAATCTCGTCCTCGAGATTCGGTTGCTTGGGAAAACCATTATGGATAACATGCCCTTAGAAATTCTTCTGATTCCCAGGTTGATTCTGCAGCTACCCCTTGCAACACCCTGGTGCCTGATGTCTACTACACAACCTTCTTCTTGTAGACGTTGTTGGGCCTGCAAGTGCACAGGTTTGTAGGACAGTAGCAAATTTCCCTCAAGTGGATGACCTAAGGTTTATCAATCCGTAGGAGGCGTAGGATGAAGATGGTCTCTCTCAAACAACCCTGCAACCAAATGACAAAAAGTCTCTTGTGTCCCCAACACACCCAATACAATGGTAAATTGTATAGGTGCACTAGTTCGGCGAAGAGATGGTGATACAAGTGCAATATGGATAGTAGATATAGGTTTTTGTAATCTGAAAATATAAAAACAGCAAGGTAACAAGTGGTAAAAGTGAGCGTAAACGGTATTGCAATGATAGGAAACAAGGCCTAGGGTTCATACTTTCACTAGTGCAAGTTCTCTCAACAATAATAACATAGATAGATCAAATAACAAGCCCTCAACATGCAACAAAGAGTCACTCCAAAGCCACTAATAGCGGAGAACAAACGTAGAGATTATGGTAGGGTATGAAACCACCTCAAAGTTATTCTTTCGGATCAATCTATAAAAGAGTTCGTACTAGAATAACACCTTAAGATACAAATCAACCAAAACCCTAATGTCATCTAGATACTCCATTGTCACCTCAAGTATCCGTGGGCATGATTATACGATATGCATCACACAATCTCAGATTCATCCAACCAACACAAAGTACTTCAAAGAGTGCCCCAAAGTTTTCTACCGGAGAGTCAAGAACGTGTGCCAACCGCTATGCATAGGTTCCCAATGTCACGAAACCCGCAAGTTGATCACCAAAACATACATCAAGTGGCACATGATATCCCATTGTCACCACAGATAATCACGGCAAGACATATATCAAGTGTTCTCATAAAAGACTCAATCCGATAAGATAACCTCAAAGGGAAACTCAATTCATCAGAAGAGAGTAGAGGGGGAGAAACATCATAAGATCCAACTACAATAGCAAAGCTCAGGATACATCAAGATCGTGCCATAGAGGGAACACGACAGAGAACACGAGAGAGAGAGATCAAACACATAGCTACTGGTACATACCCTCAGCCCCGAGGGTGAACTACTCCCTCCTCGTCATGGATAGCGCCGGGATGATGAAGATGGCCACCGGTGATGGAATCCCCCTCCGGCAGGGTGCCGGAACGGGCTCCCGTAAGGTTTTTGGTGGCTACAGAGGTTTGCGGCGGCGGAACTCCTGATCTATCTTCTGTTCTGGAAGTTTTAGGGTACGAGAGTATATATAGGTGCAGGGGTACGTCGGAGGAGCTACGGGGCCCCCACGAGGCAGGGGGCGCGCCAGGGAGGGCGCCCCCCACCCTCGTGGGCAGCCTGTATCTCCCTTGACGTGCACTCGAAGTTCCCTGGGTTGCTTTCCTTTCAAAAATAACTTCTCCAGTTGATTTCGTTCCGTTTTGACTCCGTCTGATATTCCTTTTCCTCAAAACACTAAAATAGGCATAAAACAGCAAATCTGGGCTGGGCCTCCGGTTAATAGGTTAGTCTCAAAAATAATATATAAGTGGATAATAAAGCCCAATATTACCTAAAACAGTAAATAATATAGCATGGAGCAATCAAAAATTATAGATATGTTGGAGACGTATCAGTGCCTTCTCCGATACAACACCGCCCCGCCATGGGAGCTCGCTTCTGCAGCAGACTAACCTGCTGCAACGCCGTATCGCCGCCGGTTGTGGCTACGTCGTCGGCGTGGCAGCAGCCCCGAGCTCCCCCAAGAGCCGCACCATGACGTTGCATCAAGCCACCGGAGACGCCGCATCAAGCTGCCGGCAAGCATTACGATGCAACACCGGGACCGTCGCGCGAGTGCTGCATCGAAGCACGGGGGAGCCGGCGACGAGCGCTCCATTGCGGCTCCGCCGCGGGCGATGAGCTTTCCATTGCAACTCCAACGCCGGCGAAGTACGCTCCATTACAGCTCCGCCGCGGGTGACGGGCGCTCCATTGCAACACCGACACCGGCGACGTACGCTTCATTGCAGCTCTGCCATGGGTGACGGGCGCTCCATTGCAACTCCAACACCGGCGACGTTCGCTCCATTGCAGCTCCGTCGTGGGTGACGGGCGGCCGTGCGCTCCATGCAACTCCGACTCCGGCGATGGGTGCTCCATTGCAGCTCCGCCATGGGCGATGGGCGCTCCATGGCAGCTCCGACGCCGGCGACAAGCGGGTCCATTGCAGCTCCCCCGCGGGAGAACGAGGTTGGCAGCGCGACAGCCGCGAAGAAAGTTGTGGCGTCGCATCCCGGCTGCCGTGGACATGTTGCTGCGTCGCAGCACCAGCGTTCATCGAAGAGCGCCGTTCCGCATCGCCGGTAGCACCTCCCTGGTTCCTCCCGCTGCTGTGATGGTTCGCTTCTCTCCATGGACGCTGCTTTGCAGCTATGCCGCTGGAAGAGCTCCAGCTCTGCTTTGTAGCTATGCTGTTGGAGGAGCTCTGGCTACTAGTGCCAACGGCAGGGGTCAAACTCTACCTATTTCCTAGCTGTTGTGTTGGTGGCCAGGGCCGGGCCTACAGTGGTTCAAAAGGTGCGGCCCGCACAGGGCCCAAAATTCTGGGAGGCCCCAAATTTTTTACATAAGCCTAGTCTTATGAACTACTGGGCTGGGCGCTGGAGTGGGCTCTGCCGCTCTGGGCTGGAGTCGAAGCGAAGCGACAAGCGGAGGGCATCCATCGAGGCATCGAGCGACATCATTTTTCTCCCAAAGAAAAAACAAAAACGAGCGATAGCGACCAGCGCTCCGCCGAAACCGGATCTGATCTCCTCGACTCCAGCGCTGAAACGGCGGCAGCGACGAGCGCGGAAACCGCGACAGCGACCACCTCTAAAACGGGAACTTCTTCTGATCTCCTCGACTGCTCTGATGTCTCGATCAATGAAAACGGGAACTTCTTCTGATCTCCTTGACTGCTCTAATAGCCCGCAATCAATGTCTCGATCGCTACATCCTAAAGAGATCGGGATTTCAAGATCGTGAAAACTGGAAACTCTAATCATGAGGCGACGGCCTTGGGCTCGTGGCTACAGGTGATTACAGATAGCTTAGCGAGTCCTTTTTGATTAATTTTGGTTCCTATTTCTAACTCCTAATTTTGTAATTAAGTATTGGCAGGGTCGTTACTTGTTGGAGATTCGTTCTTACTTCTTACATCCTCGGTTAAAGATCACAAGACCCAAAATTAGGTGAGTTAGACTTTATATTATATACATTACATTTTTTCTACGAGATATATACTATAATTGCTCGTTAGTTCAACTTTTTTGGTAAAATAGGGCCCCATTTTTTAGTTTTGCACAGGGCCCCGGATTTTGCCGGCCCGGCCCTGTTGGTGGCTCGCCATGACTCCTCTGCTCGCCATGAGATGCAAGGGAAAGAGAGAAGAAAGAAAATGTATGGAGGAGCAGCTCAGATAGGATAAGGTTGTGGCGGATGCGGGCACGTGTCGTGCGGAGAAGGAGGCTTGCGAGAGAGGAAAGATCAATCGGGTGATTTGAACACTTTTCCATAATTTTTTGCAATAGGCACCTGCAGCGTCAAATAGGATTTGCCGCCTACAGCGCCGAGTAGGAGGGAATTTCCTATTTGCTGCACGTTGCGGCAAATTGTCGACGAATCACACAACGGGGTGCGACTAGGGAGCGATTTGGGCCAGCTCATCTTTAGCGTACCTACAAGTTCGGGTTTTGGGATCCTTCTATAGCGTTCCTTTACAGATTTTGGGAACCATCTAGAAGGTTCCTGAACCGGTTGTTTCTTTCTTTTTCTTTTTTTACTCTTCCTGTTTTTTCTTCTTCCCTTTTCTGCTTCTTTTTCTTTTCTTTTTGTTACTTTTTTGTTTTCTTTCAGTTTTCCTTTTCAAGTTAATTTCTCTTTTCAACAATTTTTCTTTCTTTGGTTTTTCATTTATTTTTATTTTCTTATCTTTTTTCCAAACTTTTTTCAAAATATTCAAGTTTTGTTTATGATTCCAAAAAAATGTTCACTTTTCGAAAAAATGTTTTCAAAATTAAAAAAATGTTCCCATTACACAAAAAAGTTCAAAACTTTCGAAATTAAGAAAATGTACCGGATTTCAATTTTTTCTTCACGTATTCAAAAAAAATTCACGCTTCCAAATTTGTTAAGGATTTTTTCAAAATTGTTCTCCGTTTTGAAATTTGTTCTCAGGGTTCAAAAAATGTTTGTGCTTTAAAAAATATTCACAAAGTCCAAAACGTTAATGTTTAAAAAAAATGTTCAATTTTCTAAAAAACTGTTCTCAAAATTAAAAAATTGTTCTCACTACACAAAAAAGTTCAATACTTTCGACATTCAGAAAATGTACCAGATTTCAATTTTTTGTTCATGTATTCAAAAAAATTCACGCTTCCAAATTTGCTCAGGATTTTTAAAAATTAATCTCCGTTTCAAAATTTGTTCTTAAAATTCAAAAAATGTTCATGCTTTAAAAAATTGTTCGCACTTCAAAATTTGTTCTCAAGATTCAAAAAATGTTTATGCTTTATAAAATTGTTTACAAATGCCAAAACCTTCTTTTTTCAAAAAATGTTTGGGAAATTCAAAAATTGTTCATGTGCAAAAGTTGTTCATGTTTGCAAATTTTGTTTTGGAATTTTGAAAATGTTCCTGTTTTTGTAAAATTGTTCCTGTTCAGTTTTTTGGTAGTTGAGAAAATGTTCCTTTTTAAAAAATGTTCGCTTCTTCAAAATTCATTTGCGTGTTTAAATATGTTTGATTTTTCTCAAAATTCTTAACAATTTTGAAAAATGTCCCCGTTTAGTAAAACATTCATGTTTTGTTTTTGAAAAATAATTTTGTTCGAATTTTTTAAACTATGCGGATCAGCGTTTGAGTTTCTTAAGGTGTTGCGCTGTACTGTAATCATTAAAGGTCACTAGCTCAACTGGTTAGAGTCTTTATGCTCTCGAGCAACCGATCCTGGGTTTGAACCGTAACAGCCCAATCATTTTTTTATTCAGTGTTACGCTAGCGAGATAGGCGCACTAAGCCTGCGAACGAGTAGCCCTATGCGAACGCCCAGCAATTTGACGCAAAATGTGGGCTGAATCCTATTCGGCGCCCTCTGCGCTCGATACAGCAGAATCCGCAAATGGGCGCATACCG
>NC_041389.1:287700185-287723029 GCF_002162155.2 Triticum dicoccoides
GGCCGGCCCATCTTGCTTTTTTCCCTTGTGTTAAAAACAAGGCTAAAAATCTGCTAGTACTGGGAGTCGAAACGCGGACGTCCTGCTCACTAGTAAGCTGCAATAACCACCGCGCCACACTCAACTGCGAGATAACTTTTATATATTTATGCGTTTTCTTCTTTCTTTGTTTCTTCTGTTTGTGTTTTCCTGTTTACGTTTTTCTATTTTCTTTTTCGATTTTTTCCTTTTCTTCTTCCTAGGTTTGATGAACTTTTTTCAAATCCGTGAACTTCTTATTTAAAATCAATGATTTTTTTATCAAATTCAATGAACTATTTTCAAATTAGGTGAACTTTTTTTGAATGGGGTGAACTATTTTTCGAATTCGATGATCTTTTTTCGGAATTCTATGAACATTTTTTTTAATTCGGTGAACTTTTTTTAAAATTCAATGAACTTTTTTCGAGCGGGTGAACGTTTTTTTGAATTCGGTGAACTTTTTTCGAATTCGATGAACTTTTTTTTGAATTCAATAAACTATTTTCGAAGGACAAGAGTACATACTGATAGCAAACCGGTTTGTTTTTTCCAAGAAAACCAGTACATACTGTAGCATTTTTTGAGTGAAGAAAAAAGAGATCGAGCGGGCAGCTTTTGTTTTCGAGCAAGCGACGCAGCGAGAGCTGGATTCCCTAACGGGCGCTAAAGGCGCCAAGGAGGGGGTCTCAAAATGCGGCGCATAGGATCTCTCGAGTAGGAGAGCTCCTATTTGCCGCCCGTAGGCGGCAAATGGTGGAGCCTTCGCTGAAGGCAGAGCAAATGGGCCGGCCCATTATTACATATAGAAGCTCCAGACAAGTAAAAGAATAACGAAAATGTTAGGCGCCAGGGAGAGATAGAACTCGTGACCTCTCTCTCGTGAACGAGTCCTACTAACCAAACGGGCAAGCGAATTCTAGTGTTAAGTATGAGGCGCGATGGTATAAGTATCAAAATCGTTTGAAATTTTTCAAAAAATATATACTGAACATTTGTAATTTCCAAACTTTTTCTTAATGTACGTCGAACAATTTAAATAATACATGATGAACGTTTTTTTATACAATACGAACAGTTTTGAAAAATATGAATATATGTGTTGAACAATTTTCAAATACACATTGAACATGTAGTAAAAAAATACGTTTAACAATTTCATAATATACTATGAACATTTTGTAATACACGATGCACATTTTTATAACGCATAGAAGAACTACTTTTGCAATATACGTTGAACATTTTTGTTAATACGATGAATGATTTTGTAATATGCGGTGAACATTCTGCATAATAAGCAATAAAAGAGAAGAAAACAAAAAAGAAACAGATACATAAAAATAGAAAAATAGAAAAAAAGGAACATAAAAGAAAAACTGAAAGCAAAAAAAAAACCAGCAAACTGAAAGCAAAAATACGCAGAAGAAAAAAAAACCCGCAAGAAGCAGCGATGGAAACAGTAGTGAAGGAAAACGGCACAGGAATTTCGTACGTGGGCCAGCCCAAGTTGTCATCCCTTCAGGGAAGTCGCAGCTCCTGGACGCACACGCGCGTCAAATAGGATCCACCGAGTAGGAGCTCCCGCGTGGATCGCTTCGTCGAAATGAAAAAACTAAACAGGCCGGCCCATTTACCCGCAAACCAAGTTATTGGACGGAACGGGAAGGTTCCACGCTCCTGAAACCTATACATTCCCCTCGCCGCCGCAAACCAACCCCTCACCTCTCGCAATCACGAGTAGACAGCGATGGGGCGACGGGGCGGACAGCGATGCCGGCGTTCTTCTCGAGCGAATTTGACCTCGACCTCGACCTCGACCTCGACGGGGCAACGAGGTGGAAAGCGTCGCCGGCCTCCTCCTCCGGCGAATTCGTTTGTCAGTATAGGTGAGTCACCGCCCGACGCCGTTCTCTACTTAATCCATCGGACGCCGAAAGAAACCCTAGCTTATTATACCACATGTAGATGTGGCAAGGCTATTTGTGCTCTAAGAAAACCAAGTTGGCTTGGATCCCGGAAGCCCTGCTCGAGTCAGGTTGCGTGGATAGAGAAGGGGCAGGCTTTAGGTCAACGGCCGCGCCGCCCGGCCCGTGGTCCATACAAGCACGCTGCCGCCTAAGGGCATGTAGTTGTTAGGCTGCCGTGGATCGCCCTAAGCTGATTCAGCTAGGGTTGACGGCTGGGAGCGTTAGGAATCCAAAATTACTCAGACCCGTCTATGTTCTAAGGGGATTAGGTTGGAGGCACCAGCCCGATCTGTTTAGTCCTCCATTTCAGCTTGGGTTTCTTTAGGGTTTCGGAGGATGGGACAAGAAACTCCCAAACAGGTATGTGATTTGGTACTTATTAGGGCATGTAGAGTGGTTGATAAGGCAGTCTTATCTCATGCCTGCCATGTAATCTAGGGAAGACAGAAAAAAAATGTACAATGGTTTATTTCTCAGTCTTATCTTTGTTAACTAGATATCCCTAAATATGTGGTGAGAGATATTGTTACTAAGATATAATTTCTTAATTAAGAGAAGACAACCTTTTGTTATGGCATTCATAAGATAGCATCATTGTACACGCCCTTAGTGACACCACCTCTTGCGCCTGATGTCTGAATGGGTGACTGGGGGCACATACAGTTTTTTCTTTAATCCTTCTTTTCTTGAGTTTGCTTGACTTGTGTATCTGCAGCTGCTGATTTGGGGAATCATGGGTTGATCATGGTGTTGTTTGAGACACCCTCGGGCTTTGCAATTTTCTATTTTGACGGGATCAGCCTCTACGAACCAGATGCCATGGAGGTGATTGCGTTGTTCTTCATTCTTTCCTTAGGCACATGCTTGGTTGCTCTTCTTTCTTTGTCATTGACCTAATTTTTGTGGATTCTATCTGTCTCCTTCAGAATATATGGGCGCACTTCGTCACGGAATATAGGGCAAGCCATGTTAGTTCCACCTTTTCCTTTTATCATTTTATTGCGATTTCTTAATACTTCTACAAACACCATGCCACAAGCTCATTGCATAGTGGACACGCTCAAATGCATTTTTTACCCTTAAAGCTAGCCTTAAAGCATATGTAACAGGATGCTGATACATGTATTGTATGCATTCCAAACACTTATTTTCTGAAAGGTCAACGTGGATGGCCCTATGGAGCCTTTTCTATGAACCAATTCAGAACTAGTTAACTGCTTGATGGAGCGCAGACATTGTAACCTAAGAACACCACCATGAGCTGTTTCCAAATACATCGCATTACCTTAGCTAGTAGTAACTGCTTGATTGAGCCCAGAGACGGTACTATCCAAGAAAACTGCCACAGAATATTTTTGAAATACATTACATTGGTTGATTGGTAACTGCTTGATTGAGCCCAAACATGGCACCACCACCAAAGAACACTGTCATTGCTTGAAATACGTTTTATTATCTTGGCACATGAATTTTCTTGATTAGACTTAAAAAATTGGATAGAGTTGGGGTAGCACCAATTGATGAGTAGCTTGTTCAACATTGTCTGAGATGGTTTGGGCATATTCAGCGCAGGCCTCCAGAAGCTCCAGTGCATAGCGGACGGCTAAAGTGTGCGGAGAATGTAACCTAAGAACATTACATTGGTTGATTGGTAACTGCTTGATTGAGCCCAAACATGGCACCACCACCAAAGAACACTGTCATTGCTTGAAATACGTTTTATTATCTTGGCACATGAATTTTCTTGATTAGACTTAAAAAATTGGATAGAGTTGGGGTAGCACCAATTGATGAGTAGCTTGTTCAACATTGTCTGAGATGGTTTGGGCATATTCAGCGCAGGCCTCCAGAAGCTCCAGTGCATAGCGGACGGCTAAAGTGTGAGATGGTTTGGGCATATTCAGCGCAGGCCTCCAGAAGCTCCAGTGCATAGCGGACGGCTAAAGTGTGCGGAGAATGTCAAGAGAGGTCGGGGTAGACCGAATTTGACATGGGAGGAGTCCGTGGCCCTGTTTGGATGCTGCAGTTAGAGTTAGAGTTGGTTAGTTCAGGCTAAACTAACCCTAAAGGATCCAAACAGGTGGAGTTAGATAGCAGTTAGTTGCTCTAACCTAGCAAAAAAAATCCAACCCGGTGGGGAGGAGCTAATTGGAGTTAGATGTGGTTGGTCCCATTAAAAAATACCCTCTCCTGCATACCTCATCCTCCTGCACCAGCCAGCCGCCCCAATCGCCCCGCCCCGTCGCCCCAATCCCGCCGCCCCCGTCCCGCAGCTCCCCGCCGCGCCCGCCCGTCGCCCCCATCCCGCCACCGCTTCCCCCGCCCCCATCCTGCTCCTTCCGGCGCCGCGGCATCCCTCCCTGTTCAGCCACTCGAGCCACGGCGTCGTCTCTTGCGCCCCCGTCGCCGTTAAGCCGGCGCCCCTCGTTGCGGCTAGGCTTCACTTATTTGTGGATCTTCACTGATTGCGCCTAGGCTTCTTCAAGAGCGATGTGAAGTGAGTATTTGTTGTTCGTCAACCTTTTATGATTCAAGGCCACACCAAATCCGGCTAGAAAGTGAGAAAAAAATGCATTTATTGTCAATCTAACCCTGTGATCCAAACAACCATCTTAGTTAGAGTTAGTTCAGGGTTAGTCTAGAGTTAGGAACTAACTCTAACTCTAACCTTGGTTAGAGTATCCAAACAGGGCCCGTAAAGAGAGATCTAAAGGATTGGAGTATCACCAAAGAACTAGCTATGGACAGGGGTGCGTGGAAGCTTGCTATCCATGTGCCCGAACCATGAGTTGGTCGCGAGATCTTTTGGGTTTCACCTCTAGCCTACCCCAACTTGTTTGGGACTAAAGGCTTTGTTGTTGTTGTTGTTGTTGTTGTTGTTGTAGACTTCAAAAATTGGATAAACACACCGCAAGCTAGGACCAAGTAAGGCACCTGTTTGGTTCTCAGCCACATGAGGGAATATTCCTTTCGGGCAACCTAGCTCCCAAATGTCACTAACTCGGCAAGTGTTGCAAAATTTCCTTAGGTATGAAAAAATGTGGTGCCAATTTCGATTGCCTAACATCATTTTGTTTTGGCTAAAAAGTATAAGAAATGGTGGCAACCTTAGTACATCAACCAAACAGGCCCATAAATCTTTATGATTGAGATGTAACTACTGATCCTTATCTGATTGAGACATTAGATGATGTTTGAGTATTTGTTTCTTTCCTCCTGTTTGATAAGCTTGTCCTTGTTCATTTCTTTATCAGGTCATTTGGCGAAAAGACTTTCAAGTTTTTAAGGACAAGTCTGATGCCATTAACCATGATAGTGGTCTTAACAATCAGCTTACTAACATGCTCTTGAAGTGGTACCAACCTGGGCAGAAACTTGCTGTTGGCAAGATTGAATATAAAATAGTCATTGAAGCAAACTTGGTAAGTGTAAGCTCCCTTTTGTCCTTGCGTATGTCGACAATTTTGAGCACCATCATTTAGTGGTGCCTTTTTCAGGGAATATCCTGCCTGTTTGATGAACCTGTAATGGAGCTGATGCGTGGGCTGAACTATCTCATGCATAGTGTAGTTCCTGAAGAAAAATCAAAGCTAGCCGAGGAGCACTGCCTCCAGACGAGTCAAGGGCTGAAAATGCTCCTTCATCGTTATGGCTTTGATATAAAACCGGAGATGGTGAGGCCACCACTTTGCCTTCTCATATGCCTGATATAGTGTTATGAAATATATAGTGATCTGAAAAAAATTAATATATAGTGATCTGAAATGCTTCGTGCTTTATTGCTCACTGGTGATTAACACACATTCTTAAAGTTTGCAGCACTTTGTTGCTGACCAAAGATTTCAGTGCAATAATTTTGCCTCGTTGCTTTATTACTGACGGAGCAATGCTCTTTGTATCCAGGTTAATGATTGCATTATTGTGACAGCATGCAACTTATATGATTCTGATTGTTGTTTAAAGAATCAATTTAAGAGTTTGCGCCTTGCTAGTCACTTCCTTCAGGATGTGTCATCCATTAATTCTCAAGACTGGGACATATTGAAACTTGCAACAGCTCTGAAGATGGTATGTTACCCTGAAGACGATATCTTGTTTGGTAATCCTGATGAGGTAAATCATACTAATATTTTACAAATATGTTTTGCACATTTGACGGGCACTTGTCATTCTAGTAACTATCTGGAACCCATTTGTTTCAGATGTTTTCAACAGATGAGTTATCAAAGTTAGTGGCTGATGCACATAAATACGAAGACAGTGGGATCATTAAAGGAGCTATTTTGAGGCTCTATAATTTAGTGGTGTATCTCCTTAATTGTAAGGCAAAGTATCAGAGGAGATTGGCCTCCTTCGTCAAGGAGGCTAAAGAATCATATGAAGCTGAGCAAGTTGTTAGAGAGAGGGGTTCCCTTCGAACTGATGCTTTTGAAGCGGACATACAAGTTGGGGTACAAATGGTTGCAGGATAAGGTCTTAGTGTTGGATCAGTTTCTGCCCATTCGTAGTGATTTCTTCCGTTAGCAATTGCTCTCCAGCTGTAGCTGATATCGTGAGGATCTATGTGCTTTTATATTTAACTTTCGAACTTATTGAAGTTGGCATGAGCGTTTCTATGTGCTTTTATATTTAACTTCGAACTTATTGAAGTTGGCATGAGCGTTTTCAACCAAGTACCTTTTGTAAGCTTTGCCTATTATGTGCTTTCGTCCAGCTTGTTTGTAGCTGTCTATTGAGATTTTTAGATAATTTGGTTATAATTGTAAAATGCCTATTCTCAAAATAGGCCTTTGGCTTGCTTTATAAATAAAGCAACCAATGTGTCCGTACAACAAGTTCAAGTGTAGTAAAATAAAATAGTATAAAATGTCTTTTATTGTAACTATCTGCACAAATTTCTCAAATTTTGTCATAATCTACTCCCTCCAGCAGGATTTGTTAGGTGGACATAGGTTTTAGCCTTTTAGGTCTTAGTTTGATTAACAAAACTAGTACAAATGCCCGTGCGTCGCAACGGGCGTGGAATCTTACAAAACCTGCTCCATATGTTGTTAGGTACAATTTCCCTTTTTCTTGAGCAGGAATCACGCTGGCAAGACATGGAATCATGTTTTACAAAGCTTATTCTTATTACAACTAAAACATGGGCAACTTTATTCTTGAACGACGCACCCAGCAAACCTTGGACTCCACGAAGTCCTAAATTTCTTTGTCATATACGCACCATTTCTTATATTCAGTTCTATTAAACGTCGGTACTAATGTTACATTGTTGCTTCTCAGTTGAATTTTGGTCGTTCAGAAGCCATCATGGCATTCTTCGCCTAATTGAAGACTTCATGGAGTGTTTGATTCAGTTTTCTTTTTTTCATTTCAGAAAACATGATTTTGTTTAATAAAAATAAATGCTTTATTAAAAAATAGTGACTGTTTTTTTTAAAACATTTTTAAATGCACTTTTTAAATGGAACAACTTTTGGGAATTTTGACCAGCTTTTAAAAAGTGTGAATATATAAAACTATTTTTACTATGTTGAGTTTTTCTGATATATAAGTTTGTTCTTTGGTGGGGAGTCGTTATTCTTATATATTTCATTATTTGGGCTTGGCCCAAAGAAAGCTCTTGACATGGACATTTCACGTACACAGATAACACTTTGGTGATTCTAAAAAAAAAAAGATAACACTTTGGTATTAAAAAAAGGAGTGTCTATTACAATCGACTGAAACTGAATTGGCCTTTAATCAAATACTTGTAGAGGAAACTCCTGAACACAAACATACTATAATTCATCATTCGCATCAACCTGCTGTACAATGATCAACACATTATGAACTAATCACATACTAAATATTTCATCGTCATGAAGCTTTAAATACAGTTTTTTCGACTGAAATTTACAGTCAACTCACTATGATAAACAATAACTTTAAAAGCGTATCGAGCTTTGATGAATTTTACAGTGTTCGTTTTACTAAAATTCCAGTCAGTAACAACCAGATCACAACAAAGATACTGGAACTTCCGTAAAATAAGGAGAAACAACCAGTAACAATGTGTGCTTTATGATCAGATAAGAACGAGAAAGAGGATGGAGGAAGAAGGGGACAGAATAGCTACACAATCAGGAAACTACAGTCACACCAAGAAGACAAACTGCAGGTCCGTACTCTCGCAATCTCCTCCAAATAGTTCTTCCAGTACAAGAAGATCAACACCTAAGAGCATCATCAAAACATGTCTAGAACACCAATAGTTCAGAAAAATGTAGCACTGTAAATTAAGGTAACTGTATACTGTAAAATCTATACCAGGTCACTGTAAAATACAACAATCACAACCTTTATGGTACTGCTGTAAATTACAGAAGTTATAGGATTGTAAATCTTCGAACAAGGTAGTGTAAATTCAAGCAGGAGGTCACTGTAAATTCAAACAATCAAAAAAATTATGGTACTGTAAATTATAGAAGCTACAGGACACTAAATCCATCATCAGATTAGTCATCAATTAACTATAATTTACTACGACAACAGAAACAAGTAGACTTCTTTGAGTACTACAGTACAGTAAAATCCATCATAGCAATTCAAAAAATTCTAGTAGCTACAGGGCAGTTATTCGATCGTCGTGTATTGTAAATTCATCATGAAGAAACGGTAAAGTAAACACAAACTTTTAGGAGGCACTCTAAACTTGACAGTATTACCAGTTAATCAGAAACAAAACAAAATAAATTTCTAAAGAACAAACAAAATGAACTTCTTCACTGACTTCACTCAACATACATAGACAAACAAATCGGAAAAATATATCACTTCACTTGCATGACTTCACCCAACGTACATAGACAAACAAGTCAAAAAAATATAGGGGACAATGAGGTGCTTCACTTGCATGACTTCACCAACATACATGGAAAAACTCTGAACCACAACTCTTAAATATGATTCTTCTACTGCATGTAGGGGCTTGACTCCACCCAACATACAAACATAGAAGGTCAGCATGTGCATCATTCAAGGCGGCCAAATATTGCAAAGGACATGGAATTTATATACACTGAAGATAAACCTTCCCTCAATGTAAGTAAAAAAGCAACTACTTCTTCACAAGGATACAATTTTGTAAGTAGCAAAACATACTTTTATTTGAGCGAAACAATATTGAAAGTACTAAAAATATAAAGGGTCATTATTGA
This sequence comes from Triticum dicoccoides, assembly GCF_002162155.2. NCBI lineage: Eukaryota > Viridiplantae > Streptophyta > Magnoliopsida > Poales > Poaceae > Triticum > Triticum dicoccoides. The sequence continues at coordinate 287,709,376 of NC_041389.1, forward strand.
AGGAAAAAATATATTCCTATGTGAATTTCTTGATGAAAAATTTGTAACACAACACCCTTGCTTTACTACCGGCCGCCGACTCCGCCAACCCAAACATCTTACTCCTGCTAGCAACGTCACTGGACATGGTGAGGGTGAAAACTCTGTCACATGCTCAAGGGTTATATGATTGGCATTGCTAGTTGAAGGTTATCTACATGGCTTAAAATCATTATTCTAACCTGAAACAGCAAGATAAACATACCTATATAGGCCTTGGAGAGACTACGTATTGTTGCCAGTGTTTGGTGAAGCTTCAGATTAAATTACTATGTATTATATGCTTAATTTTATTAGTGTATGCTTGATTTTCTTACAATCAAGGGAAAATGTAGTAATATAATCTGAAGCTTCATGAAACAGCAGGAGTACTACAAAGCTGAAGGTCCCCTGCCTGTAGAATCTAATGTACAATAAGCAATGCCTTTTTTGACCTCCTCTTGTACAGAAAATCGTTCCCCAGACTGTACCACCATAGTCAAGAAGCTAGAGTATTTCGCTCTGAAGGACCAAGGTGATTCGATGCACGATCGTCATGCCAATCACCCCTGAGTAATGCTGTTGTGGTGTGTCCGGTATCAGGTTATCTGTTGCAAGTTGCAAGTCCACCGAAACAGTGGCAGAACCAGTATCTTGGTCCGTCTCAGAATCACCCAACTGAGACAGACGGGCTGACACTGGCCCACACACCAGTTCTCTCCACTCTCTACCACTTCAAGGGCAATTTGGAATTTATCAGCAATTTCAGAAGCACCAAAACTACCAGAATATGAACTCTATGGTACGAGTAAAGCAGAGCTGGCGAATCATGTTTTAGCCCCTTTCTCCGAACTTCAACTCCTAACTGATAGTGACCCGATGGTTGAAATGTAGAATAACAATTTTCAGTCATTATTAGAAAGTTAAGAAGATTGGAGGGCCTCTGTATTTGAGAAATGCACAAAGCCGTAGTAACTAGTACAAGATTTACAAAGTATCAATGGGAACACATAGGTTCATAGAATTGTATGAATGTGAAGACATATCGAACTAAAAAACAATTACGAGCAACAGATTCATACTTCGAGCCAAGACAAATAGATTTTTTAAGTGATTGTTTAGTAATTTGAGAAATGACAAGCAATGAGCATGTGAATATCAAGACTACCTCCTAGATTTGATTGTCAGTGTACTCTCCTAGAGGGTCAAGGTTGTTTCTCACAGTTCGATCGAACATTGATGATGGCCAATCTAGAAATCAGATCGTACAACCCAATGGTGCCAATGTCGACGATGTCTACTATTATCTAACCGATAGTAGGACACATGATACAGAAAAGGGCATGCATGAGAGTTGATTTACCACTACATATTCTACCAAAAATACCTATCTGCATACCTTGGAGTATATCTCATGTGCATCATTATTAAAAAGTTAATGACATGAGCTACTTAGTAATATTTTGTTGTTGATCTGGCAAATCACTGAATCAAATAGTTCATTTGCCCATGAGTTTAGATTTCTGGCAATTTACTCACAAGGGGAAAAAAGGTGCAGCTTCTTTAGAACATGCCAACACAAAAATGTAAATACGTAACAGAAGTGGGCGAGAGGGAAAATAGATGATGGTATTTACATGGAGGTTATGGAGCTGAATTTCTCCCTCTGATGGCCAGTTATTAGATAACCAATCTTCAGACATTGAAAGAGAGGCCTCTGTTATGCTTCTTGTTGGGAAGATTTGCCCTGAAGTAAGAAGGCAGTGAGATTAAAAGTTGGGAACACAACTTGGCACAGGGCTTAATCCATGTTTTGAAATTATTCATCTATCTCTTAAAAAACATCACTTTCTCTCTAGACAATGTAAACTAAAACTGATGACAATTATTTTCAGCAGACCAAGAAAGAACAATGGTTTGCCAAGAAATACTAATGAAACTAACAATTACCATTGTACGTTCTAGCATATTAGGAATTTCATTTCATTTACCATGTAGTACAAAACCCAAGTATTGTCTGGAAACATATACGTCAAATAAATATAGTGGAAAGGACCACAACGACATACCTGCAGGAGAGCCACAACTTGAGCAGCAAATTGCAAAAGAACTTAGTTTACTTGAGGAAATATCACATGTTAACATCTCCATGGTTCCCTAGATGCATAAACATCATCACCCTGCAGGCAAACATGACTTGCCAAAGGGGATCAGTCTACAACATCCAAACTTACCAATAAATTGAGGAAATGTGAAAACATCAACGCTGTTACGGCAAGCACGACAACCACTTTAGAAATTTGAGCTTTAGTCATGTCGCTGCATATTTGGAACATCATAATGTTATTCCTACTGAACCTTGTGTCAGGCATTTGAATAATTACAACTAAAATGATATGTGACCTTCTATATTCCTTTTGTAAATGTAATACTGTAACGAATTCTATATCTGGCTAAATTGACTACGTAATGTCCATGCTTATATAGCATATAAAGTGAAGATTAATGTCCACGCTTATACAGCCCACCTTTCCCCATACAAGGATGTACACGATTATTTTGTTTCTGAAAATATTGTTGATAGTGTATACACACAACCTCAAATTCTCAGCTGGGAAAAAACAAACCTAATCATCACTGAACTATTGTGCTTCTTTTGCATCACATCTGCATGAAGAATCTGCCACCGTGGTGGATGGGGAACTCCCATGGGGTGCTACATCTGCATCTGCAGCAGAGGATAGAAAGAGAAGGTGAGGTGTAGAGGTGGCAGATCCCGGCCAAGAAAGAAGGAGGGACGAACCTGGGGCCGCCGGAGATGCGCCGGCGAAGCCTTGGCCGAAACCCTAGCCACGGGGGTGGGGTTGCGAGCAGGCGATAGAGGCCGGAAGCGGAGAATCTGTCCGGAGGGGAGGGAGGCGCGGACCGTGGGGAGCTCGGGAGCGTGCTGCGCTTCGCCGGAGCTCACCGGAAGTGGCCGGCATGGGTGGTGGCGGCGGCGAGGACTTCGTGGGCGAGAGGGAGAGGAGGCGGCCCGTGTGTGTGGTCGTGTCTGTTTTTTTTTTGCAAATCTGATCGGACGGTGGGTTGAATCGCACAAACTACAGGGACTCTTTTGAAAGAACGAAACGTTTTCTCTGATAGTCACTTAGAAACGGACTGCGGGTTGATTTCTAAAAAATGGGGGGACTTTTTTTTGCAAAAAACCTAACGACGGACGACCAGAAGCAATCGCTCCTTTATTAGTAGGGAAAGATATGTGTAGTTTGCCACAAAGAGCAAGTTTGGAAACTCTACCCCACTGTTCTTCTCTTAATGCTTTTTTTGGGCTGTTTCCCAGCCATTACTTACTCCCTTCGTTTTTAAATGTCTTCTTAGAGATTTCACTATAGACTACATATGGGATGTATATAGCAATATTTTAGAGAGAAAGGCGTTTTGGAGGCCGAGCTCCATGGAGGCCTTTATTTTAGAAAAGTTCAAATTCAAACTTTTATTGTTTTAAAATTTTGAAAAAAAATATGTGTGTATGTCAGGATGTAACTCACATGTGTAAAAATTCATCATGAAATACCTTGAGTTGCGACCTGTACAAAAAGGACAAATTCATGGCCTGAGAAGATGAATAGTATCATGTGTGTAAAAAGCAGCCTCAGATTTGTCTTTTTTGCATAGCCCTCATATCAATGTATTTTGAACTAAAAATTTACACACATGTGTGTTATGCCTTCATGTATATCTGTAATTTTTTTCAAATTTTTTTAAAATATAAAAATATGAATGTCAGTGAAATTTCAAATTTGAATTTGAAGGCCTCACTGGAGCCCAGCTCCAAAAGGGATTTCCGTATTTTAGATTCATTCATTTTTACCCAGTATGGTAAAGGACTTATATTTAGGAACGGAGAGAGGGAGTAGTAATGACTGGTTGGGGTATATATCTGGTGATACGGATGCTCCCATGATATGCGACCATGTGGATCGTTCAATCTGGACTGGAGGCACAAGATTGAGCTGGCTCACGTGATGTTGCCATTTATGCAAAACACACCCTGGTTTATTCCATAATTCAGCGACGAACTGCATATTCGTCTTTTCTGTTCGCTTCTTCGTCAATTCGATTCACAGCTCCTCCGCCTAGGGCATCTCTGCTGCCGCCGCCGGCAGGCCACCATGGCATGCCCCATCTACTGTTGCCAGCACAACCTATAGGCTCTCGCGCGCGTGTCGACCTTCGCCCAGATCCGTTAAGTTTCATGGGAGCCGAGACGGATCTGTCCGCGCCATTGCTGAAGCCGACCGTGTCCCGGGAGCCGGAGACTCTCTTCAAAGACGATCAGGCTGGTCATAGTGGGGAGTAACTTAGACTAGTGTCATGCATATGACACTAGTGTAAGTTACTACCTCCATAGTGCAAAGTAACATAGTAGTAGTATTATAGATTGCTTCATTTATTATCTCATAGACACATTTTGCCTCGGGAAGCGCTATGTTACAGTAACATATTATGTTACCACAAGCACCTCTTTCCTCATTAAATAATTGCCACATAAGCAAAATTGTCTTGGGATGTGTTAAGTTACTACCTAAGTTACTCCCACTATGGCTAGCCTCAGGTAAGATTCTGAACCAGGCCTGAGTTGTAGTCCGTGCTTGCCCGCTGCCCTTTCCTTCGAAAGTGCAACACATATCTGTGGAGCCGTGGAGGCGTGTATTGCTCTCTACAATGTAGCCCGTAATGGTTGTGTTTCAAGTAGAGATCGAGAGAGGTAACACAGATATGTAAACGTGAACAGTTAATCCTTTATTTATGATTCAGTTACACAATCACTACTAGGAAAAACCCTAGCAGTAGCGCGGGTTTAATGCCTATCAGTAGCGTGGGGAAACACGCTACTAGTAAGGCGCTACAGCTAAAGGTTAGCAGTAGCGTGGGTTAAACCACGCTGCTGCTATATCGATTTAGTAGTGCTTTCTCCAATGAGCGCTACTAGTAATTACTAGTAGTGCTTCTCCCAGCCCACGCTACTACTATTATTCCGTATTTTACTTCTTTATTTTATTTTATGTTGTATTCATACACCTTTATACAAGTTTTTCATACAACATCAATTTAGAGATTGTTTTTACATTATAATGAGTTATTACATCACTGGGTGAAAACCGTGGACTAGTTTCAAGTGGATGGACGTCCACTTGAAACTAATCCGCGGTTCTTTCACCGAATGATATAATAAATATCATCACCATCATCATCATATCATTAACAACTTATCATCATAATACATCATTGTCATATAACACCTCCTCATGATCATCGTTTTTCATCAATGAGACATCAGATAGCAAGTTGGTCACTAGTCATAATTGAAGGAAATATGCCCTAGAGGCAATAATAAAGTTATTATTTATTTCCTTATCTCATGATAAATGTTTATCATTCATGCTAGAATTGTATTAATCGGAAACTTAGTACATGTGTGAATACATAGACAAAACATAAGTGTCCCTAGTATGCCTCTACTTGACTAGCTCGTTTATCAAACATGGTTATGTTTCCTAACCATAGACATGTATTGTCATTTGATGAACGACATCACATCATTAGGAGAATGATGTGATGGACAAGACCCATTCGTTAGCTTAGCATTATGATCGTTACAGTTTCATTGCTACTGCTTTCTTCATGACTTATACATGTTCCTCAGACTATGAGATTATGCAACTCCCGAATAACGGAGGAACACTTTGTGTGCTACCAAATGTCACAACATAAAAGGGTGATTATAAATGTGCTCTACATGTGTCTCCGAAGGTGTTTGTTGGGTTGGCATAGATCGAGATTAGGATTTGTCACTCTGTGTTTCGGAGAGGTATCTCTGGGCCCTCTCGGTAGTGCACATCACTATAAGCCTTGCAAGCAATATGACTAATGAGTTATTTGCGGGATTATGCATTACGGAACGAGTAAGGAGACTTGCCGGTAACGAGATTGAACTAGGTATAGTGATACCAACGATCGAATCTCGGGCAAGTAACATACCGATGACAAAGGGAACAACGTATGTTGTTATGCGGTTTGACCGATAAAGATCTTCGTAGAATATGTAGGAACCAATATGAGCATCTAGGTTCTGTTGGGGAACGTAGTAATTTCAAAAAATTTCCTACGCACACGCAAGATCATGGTGATGCATAGCAACGAGAGGGGAGAGTGTTGTCTACGTACCCTCGTAGACCGAAGCGGAAGCGTTGACGCAACGTAGAGGAAGTAGTCGTACGTCCTCCCGGTCCAACCGATCCAAGCACCGTTACTCCGGCACCTCCGAGTTCTTGACACACGTACAGCTCGATGACGCACCCCGATCTCCGATCCAGCAGAGGCGCGGGGAGGAGTTCCGTCAGCACGACGGCGTGGTGACGATCTTGATGTTCTCCTGTCGCAGGGCTTCGCCTAAGCACCGCTACAATATGACCGAGGTGTAATATCGTGGAGGGGGGCACCGCACACGGCTAAGGAACGATCTCAATGATCAACTTCTGTCTAGGGTGCCCCCCCCCGCCCCCGTATATAAAGGAGGGAGGGAGGAGGAGGCCGGCCCAAGGGGGAGGCGCACCCTAGGGGGGCAAACCTACTCCAAGTAGGTTTGGCCCCCCCTTTCCTATTCGGAGTAGGAGAAGGAAGGAAGAGGGGGAATGAGAGAAAGAAAGGGGGGGCCGGCCCCCCTCCCAATTCGGATTGGGCTTGGGGGGGGGGGCGCCCCCTCCCTTGCTCCTTCTCCCTCCCTTCCACTAAGGCCCAACAAGGCCCATATACTTACCGGGGGGTTCCGGTAACCTCCCGGAACTCCGGTATATTTCCAATCTCACCCGGAACCTTTCCGGTGTCCAAATATATCCGTCCAATATATCAATCTTTATGTCTCGACCATTTCGAGACTCCTCGTCATGTCCGTGATCAAATCCGGGACTCCGAACAACCTTCGGTACATCAAAATACATAAACTCATAATGAAACTGTCATCGAGACCTTAAGCGTGCGGACCCTACGGTTCGAGAACAATGTAGACATGACCGAGACACGTCTCAGGTCAATAACCAATAGCGGGACCTGGATGCCCATATTGGTTCCTACATATTCTACGAAGATCTTTATCGGTCAAACCGCACAACAACATACGTTGTTCCCTTTGTCATCGGTATGTTACTTGCCCGAGATTCGATCGTCGGTATCCAATACCTAGTTCAATCTCGTTACCGGCAAGTCTGTTTACTCGTTCCATAATACATCATCTCGCAACTAACTCATTAGTTGAAATGCTTGCAAGGCTTAAGTGATGTGTATTACCGAGAGGGCCCAGAGATACCTCTCCGACATTCGGAGTGACAAATCCTAATCTCGAAATACGCCAACTCAACAAGTACCTTTGGAGACACCTGTAGAGCACCTTTATAATCACCCAGTTACGTTGTGATGTTTGGTAGCACACAAAGTGTTCCTCCGGTAAACGGGAGTTGCATAATCTCATAGTCATAGGAACATGTATAAGTCATGAAGGAAGCAATAGCAACATACTAAACGATCGGGTGCTAAGCTAATGGAATGGGTCATGTCAATCAGATCATTCAACTAATAATGTGACCTTGTTAATCAAATAACAACTCCTTGTTTATGGTTAGGAAACCTAACCATCTTTGATTAACAAGCTAGTCAAGTAGAGGCATACTAGTGACACTCTGTTTGTCTATATATTCACAGATGTATTATGTTTCCGGTTAATACAATTCTAGCATGAATAATAAACATTTATCATGATATGAGGAAATAAATAATAACTTTATTATTGCCTCTAGGGCATATTTCCTTCAGTCTCCCACTTGCACTAGAGTCAATAATCTAGATTACACAGTAATGATTCTAACACCCATGGAGTCTTGGTGTTGATCATGTTTTGCTCGTGGAAGAGGCTTAGTCAACGGGTCTGCAATATTCAGATCCGTATGTATCTTGCAAATATCTATGTCTCCCACCTGGACTAGATCCCGGATGGAATTGAAGCGTCTCTTGATGTGCTTGGTTCTCTTGTGAAATCTGGATTCCTTCGCTAAGGCAATCGCTCCAGTATTGTCACAAAAGATTTTCATTGGACCCGATGCACTAGGTATGACACCTAGATCGGATATGAACTCCTTCATCCAGACTCCTTCATTGGCTGCTTCCGAAGCAGCTATGTATTCCGCTTCACACGTAGATCCCGCCATGACGCTTTGCTTTGAACTGCACCAACTGACAGCTCCACCGTTTAATGTAAACACGTATCCGGTTTGCGATTTAGAATCGTCCGGATCAGTGTCAAAGCTTGCATCAACGTAACCATTTACGATGAGCTCTTTGTCACCTCCATATACGAGAAACATATCCTTAGTCCTTTTCAGGTATTTTAGGATGTTCTTGACCGCTGTCCAGTGATCCACTCCTGGATTACTTTGGTACCTCCCTGCTAGACTTATAGCAAGGCACACATCAGGTCTGGTACACAGCATTGCATACATGATAGAGCCTATGGCTGAAGCATAGGGAACATTTTTCATTTTCTCTCTATCTTCTGCAGTGGTCGGGCTTTGAGTCTTACTCAACTTCACACCTTGCAATACAGGCAAGAACCCTTTCTTTGCTTGATCCATTTTGAACTTCTTCAAAACTTTGTCAAGGTATGTGCTTTGTGAAAGTCCAATTAAGCGTTTTGATCTATCTCTATAGATCTTAATGCCCAATATGTAAGCAGCTTCACCGAGGTCTTTTATTGAAAAACTTTTATTCAAGTATCCCTTTATGCTATCCAGAAATTCTATATCATTTCCAATCAATAATATGTCATCCACATATAATATTAGAAATGCTACAGAGCTCCCACTCACTTTCTTGTAAATACAGGCTTCTCCAAAAGTCTGTATAAACCCAAATGCTTTGATCACACTATCAAAACGTTTATTCCAACTCCGAGAGGCTTGCACCAGTTCATAAATGGATCGCTGGAGCTTGCACACTTTGTTAGCTCCCTTTGGATCGATAAAACCTTCTGGTTGCATCATATACAACTCTTCTTCCAGAAATCCATTCAGGAATGCAGTTTTTACATCCATTTGCCAAATTTCATAATCATAAAATGCGGCAATTGCTAACATGATTCGGACAGACTTAAGCATCGCTACGGGTGAGAAAGTCTCATCGTAGTCAACCCCTTGAACTTGTCGAAAACCTTTTGCAACAAGTCGAGCTTTGTAGACAGTAACATTACCGTCAGCGTCAGTCTTCTTCTTTAAGATCCATTTATTCTCAATTGCTTGCCGACCATCGGGCAAGTCAACCAAAGTCCATACTTTGTTCTCATACATGGATCCCATCTCAGATTTCATGGCTTCAAGCCATTTTGCGGAATCTGGGCTCACCATCGCTTCTTCATAGTTCGTAGGTTCATCATGATCTAGTAGCATGACTTCCAGAATAGGATTACCGTACCACTCTGGTGCGGATCTTATTCTGTTCGACCTACGAGGTTCTGTACTAACTTGATCTGAAGTTCTATGATCATCATCAACTTCCTCACTAGTCGGTTTTGACGTCACAGAAACTGGTTCCTGTGATGTATTATTTTCCAACAAGGGAGTAGGTACAATTACCTCATCAAGTTCTACTTTCCTCCCACTCACTTCTTTCGAGAGAAACTCTTCTCTAGAAAGAATCCATTCTTAGCAATGAATGTCTTGCCTTCGGATCTGTGATAGAAGCTGTACCCAACTGTCTCCTTTGGGTATCCTATGAAGACACATTTCTCCGATTTGGGTTCGAGCTTATCAGGTTGAAGCTTTTTCACATAAGCATCACATCCCCAAACTTTAAGAAACGACAACTTTGGTTTCTTGCCAAACCATAGTTCATAAGGTGTTGTCTCAACGGATTTCGACGGTGCCCTATTTAACATGAATGTGGCCGTCTCTAAAGCATAACCCCAAAACGATAGCGGTAAATCTGTAAGAGACATCATAGATCGCACCATATCTAGTAAAGTACGATTACGACGTTCGGACACACCATTACGCTGTGGTGTTCCGGGTGGCGTGAGTTGCGAAACTATTCCACATTGTTTTAAGTGTTGACCAAACTCGTAACTCAAATATTCTCCTCCACGATCAGATCGTAGAAACTTTATTTTCTTGTTACGATGATTTTCAACTTCACTCTGAAATTCTTTGAACTTTTCAAATGTTTCAGACTTATGCTTCATTAAGTAGATATACCCACATCTGCTTAAATCATCTGTGAAGGTGAGAAAATAACGATATCCGCCACGAGCCTCAACATTCATCGGACCACATACATCTGTATGTATGATTTCCAACAAATCTGTTGCTCTCTCCATAGTACCGGAGAACGGCGTTTTAGTCATCTTGCCCATAAGGCACGGTTCGCAAGTACCAAGTGATTCATAATCAAGCGGTTCCAAAAGTCCATCAGTATGGAGTTTCTTCATGCGCTTTACACCGATATGACCTAAACGGCAGTGCCACAAATAAGTTGCACTATCATTATCAACTCTGCATCTTTTGGCTTCAACACTATGAATATGTGTATCACTACTATCGAGATTCATCAAAAATAGACCATTCTTCAAGGGTGCATGACCATAAAAGATATTACTCATATAAATAGAACAACCATTATTCTCTGATTTAAATGAATAACCGTCTCGCATCAAACAAGATCCAGATATAATGTTCATGCTCAACGCTGGCACCGAATAACAATTATTTAGGTCTAATACTAATCCCGAAGGTAGATGTAGAGGTAGCGTGCCGACCGCGATCACATCGACTTTGGAACCATTTCCCACGCGCATCGTCACCTCGTCCTTTGCCAGTGTTCGCTTAATCCGTAGTCCCTGTTTCGAGTTGCAAATATTAGCAACAGAACCAGTATCAAATACCCAGGTGCTACTGCGAGCTCTAGTAAGGTACACATCAATAACATGTATATCACATATACCTTTGTTCACCTTGCCATCCTTCTTATCCGCCAAATACTCGGGGCAGTTCCGCTTCCAGTGACCAGTCTGCTTGCAGTAGAAGCACTCAGTTTCAGGCTTAGGTCCAGACTTGGGTTTCTTCTCTTGAGCAGCAACTTGTTTGCTGTTCTTCTTGAAGTTCCCCTTCTTCTTCCCTTTGCCCTTTTTCTTGAAACTAGTGGTCTTGTTAACCATCAACACTTGATGCTCCTTCTTGATTTCTACCTCCGCAGCTTTTAGCATTGCGAAGAGCTCGGGAATCGTCTTATCCATCCCTTGCATATTATAGTTCATCACGAAGCTCTTGTAGCTTGGTGGAAGTGATTGGAGAATTCTGTCAATGACGCTATCATCCGGAAGAGTAACTCCCAGTTGAATCAAGTGATTACAATACCCAGACATCTTGAGTATGTGCTCACTGACAGAACTATTCTCCTCCATCTTGCAGCTATAGAACTTATTGGAGACTTCATATCTCTCAATCCGGGCATTCTTCTGGAATATTAACTTCAACTCCTGGAACATCTCATATGCTCTATGACGTTCAAAGTGTCGTTGAAGTCCCGGTTCTAAGCCGTAAAGCATGGCACATTGAACTATCGAGTAGTCATCAGCTTTGCTCTGCCATACGTTCTTAACGTCGTCAGTTGCATCAGCAGCAGGCCTGGCACCCAGCGGTGCTTCCAGGACATAATTTTTCTGTGCAGCAATGAGGATAATCCTCAAGTTACGGACCCAGTCCGCGTAGTTGCTACCATCATCTTTCAACTTAGCTTTCTCAAGGAACGCATTAAAATTCAACGGAACAACAGCACGGGCCATCTATCTACAATCAACATAGACAAGCAAGATACTATCAGGTTACTAAGTTCATGATAAATTTAAGTTCAATTAATCATATTACTTAAGAACTCCCACTTAGACAGACATCTATCTAGTCATCTAAGTGATCACGTGATCCAAATCAACTAAACCATAACCGATCATCACGTGAGATGGAGTAGTTTTCAATGGTGAACATCTTATGTTGATCATATCTACTATATGATTCACGCTCGACCTTTCGGTCTCCGTGTTCCGAGGCCATATCTGCATATGCTAGGCTCGTCAAGTTTAACCTGAGTATTCTGCGTGTGCAAAACTGGCTTGCACCCGTTGTAGATGGACGTAGAGCTTATCACACCCGATCATCACGTGGTGTCTGGGCACGACGAACTTTGGCAACGGTGCATACTCAGGGAGAACACTTCTTGATAATTTTTAGTGAGAGATCATCTTAAAATGCTACCGTCAATCAAAGCAAGATAAGATGCATAAAAGATAAACATCACATGCAATCAATATAAGTGATATGATATGGCCATCATCATCTTGTGCTTGTGATCTCCATCTCCGAAGCATCATCATGATCACCATCGTCACCGGCGCGACACCTTGATCTCCATCGTAGCATCGTTGTCGTTTACGCCATCTATTGCTTCTACAACTATCGCTACCGCTTAGTGATAAAGTAAAGCAATTACAGGGCGTTTGCATTTCATACAATAAAGCGACAACCATATGGCTCCTGCCAGTTGCCGATAACTTCGGTTACAAAACATGATCATCTCATAAAATAAAATATAGCATCATGTCTTGGCCATATCACATCACAACATGCCCTGCAAAAACAAGTTAGACGTCTTCTACTTTGTTGTTTCAAGTTTTACGTGGCTGCTACGGGCTTAAGCAAGAACCAATCTCACCTACGCATCAAAACCACAACGATAGTTTGTCAAGTTGATGCTGTTTTAACCTTCGCAAGGACCGGGCGTAGCCACACTCGGTTCAACTAAAGTTGGAGAAACTGACACCCGCTAGTCACCTGTGTGCAAAGCACGGCGGTAAAACCAGTCTCACGTAAGCGTACGTGTAATGTCGGTCCGGGCCGCTTCATCCAACAATACCGCCGAACCAAAGTATGACATGCTGGTAAGCAGTATGACTTATATCGCCCACAACTCACTTGTGTTCTACTCGTGCATATAACATCAAACCATAAAAAACCTGGCTCGGATACCACTGTTGGGGAACGTAGTAATTTCAAAAAATTTCCTACGCACACGCAAGATCATGGTGATGCATAGCAACGAGAGGGGAGAGTGTTGTCTACGTACCCTCGTAGACCGAAGCGGAAGCGTTGACGCAACATAGAGGAAGTAGTCGTACGTCCTCCTGGTCCAACCGATCCAAGCACCGTTACTCCGGCACCTCCGAGTTCTTGACACACGTACAGCTCGATGACGCACCCCGATCTCCGATCCAGCAGAGGCGCGGGGAGGAGTTCCGTCAGCACGACGGCGTGGTGACGATCTTGATGTTCTCCTATCGCAGGGCTTCGCCTAAGCACCGCTACAATATGACCGAGGTGTAATATCGTGGAGGGGGGCACCGCACACGGCTAAGGAACGATCTCAATGATCAACTTCTGTCTAGGGTGCCCCCCCGCCCCCATATATAAAGGAGGGAGGGAGGAGGAGGCCGGCCCAAGGGGGAGGCGCGCCCTAGGGGGGCAAACCTACTCCAAGTAGGTTT
>NC_041389.1:287723358-287724838 GCF_002162155.2 Triticum dicoccoides
TCTCCCTCCCTTCCACTAAGGCCCAATAAGGCCCATATACTTACCGGGGGGTTCCGGTAACCTCCCGGAACTCCGGTATATTTCCAATCTCACCCGGAACCTTTCCGGTGTCCAAATATATCCGTCTAATATATCAATCTTTATGTCTCGACCATTTCGAGACTCCTCGTCATGTCCGTGATCAAATCCGGGACTCCGAACAACCTTCGGTACATAAAAATACATAAACTCATAATGAAACTGTCATCGAAACCTTAAGCGTGTGGACCCTACGGTTCGAGAACAATGTAGACATGACCGAGACACGTCTCAGGTCAATAACCAATAGCGGGACCTGGATGCCCATATTGGTTCCTACATATTCTACGAAGATCTTTATCGGTCAGACCGCACAACAACATACGTTGTTCCCTTTGTCATCGGTATGTTACTTGCCCGAGATTCGATCGTCGGTATCCAATACCTAGTTCAATCTCGTTACCGGCAAGTCTCTTTACTCGTTCCGTAATACATCATCTCGCAACTAACTCATTAGTTGAAATGCTTGCAAGGCTTAAGTGATGTGTATTACCGAGAGGGCCCAGAGATACCTCTCCGACATTCGGAGTGACAAATCCTAATCTCAAAATACGCCAACTCAACAAGTACCTTTGGAGACACCTGTAGAGCACCTTTATAATCACCCAGTTACGTTGTGACGTTTGGTAGCACACAAAGTGTTCCTCCGGTAAACAGGAGTTGCATAATCTCATAGTCATAGGAACATGTATAAGTCATGAAGGAAGCAATAGCAACATACTAAACGATCAGGTGCTAAGCTAATGGAATGGGTCATGTTAATCAGATCATTCAACTAATGATGTGACCTTGTTAATAAAATAACAACTCCTTGTTTATGGTTAGGAAACATAACCATCTTTGATTAACAAGCTAGTCAAGTAGAGGCATACTAGTGACACTCTGTTTGTCTATATATTCACACATGTATTATGTTTCTTGTTAATACAATTCTAGCATGAATAATAAACATTTATCATGATATGAGGAAATAAATAATAACTTTATTATTGCCTCTAGGGCATATTTCCTTCAGGTTCCGCTATTAGTTATTGACCGGAGATGAGTCTCGGTCATGTCTACATAGTTCTCAAACCCGTAGGGTCCGCACGCTTAACGTTCGGTGACGATCGATATAATGAGTGTATGCATTTTGATGTACCGAAGGTAGTTCGGAGTCCCGGATATGATCACGGACATGACAAGGAGTCTAAAAATGGCCGAGACATAAAGATCGATATATTGGATAACTATGTTTGGACATCGGAATGGTTCCGGGCAAGTTCGGGCATTTACCGGAATACAGAGGGGGGGGGGGGTTACCGGAACCCCCCGGGGAGTGTATGGGCCTTATTGGGCCTTAGTGGGAGAGAGGAGAATGCAACCGGGTGGAGGGCGCCCCCCCAAGCCCAATCCGAATTGG
>NC_041389.1:287724966-287859586 GCF_002162155.2 Triticum dicoccoides
GATATAATGAGTGTATGCATTTTGATGTACCGAAGGTAGTTCGGAGTCCCGGATATGATCACGGACATGACAAGGAGTCTAAAAATGGCCGAGACATAAAGATCGATATATTGGATAACTATGTTTGGACATCGGAATGGTTCCGGGCAAGTTCGGGCATTTACCGGAATACAGAGGGGGGGGGGGGGTTACCGGAACCCCCCGGGGAGTGTATGGGCCTTATTGGGCCTTAGTGGGAGAGAGGAGAATGCAACCGGGTGGAGGGCGCCCCCCCAAGCCCAATCCGAATTGGGTGGGGGGCCAGCCCCCCTTTCCTTCTCCCTCTCTCCTCCTTCCTTCCTCTCCTACTCCAACTAGGGAAGGGGGGGGGATCCTACCCCCGGTGGGAGTAGGACTCCCCCTAGGGTGCACCATAGAGAGGTCCGACCCTTCCCTCCTTCACTCCTTTATATACGGGGGAGGGGGCACCCCATAGACACACAAGTTGATTGTTTAGCCATGTGCGGTGCCCCCTCGACCATATTCCACCTCGGTCATATCGTCGTAGTGCTTAGGCGAAGCCTTGCGTCGGTAACTTCATCATCACCGTCATCACACTGTCGTGCTGACAAAACTCTCCCTCAACCTCAGCTGGATCAAGAGTTCGTGGGACGTCACCGAGCTGAACGTGTGCAGATCGCGGAGGTGCCGTACCTCCGGTGCTAGGATCGGTCGGATCGTGAAGATGTATGACTACATCAACCACGTTATCATAACGCTTCCGCTTTCGGTCTACGAGGGTACATAGACAACACTCTCCCCTCCCGTTCCTATGCATCACCTAGATGGATCTTGCATGTGCGTAGGAATTTTTTTTGTAATTACCGCGTTTCCCAACAGTGGCATCCGAGCCAGGTCTATACGTAGATGTTATATGCACGAGTAGAACACAAAGAGTTGTGGGCGATAATAGTCATGCTACTTACCAGCATGTCATACTTTGATTCGACGGTATTGTTGGATGAAGTGGCTCAGACTGACATTACGCGTACGCTTATGCGAGACTGGTTCTACCGACGTGCTTCGCACACAGGTGGCTAATGGGTGTCTCTTTCTCCAACTTTAGTTGAATCGAGTGTGACTACGCCCGGTCCTTGTTGAAGGTTAAAACAACACACTTGACGAAAAATCATTGTGGTTTTATGCGTAGGTAAGAACGGTTCTTGCTAGAAGCCCGTAGCAGCCACGTAAAACTTGCAACAACAAAGTAGAGGACGTCTAACTTGTTTTTGCAGGGCATGTTGTGATGTGATCATGGTCAAGACGTGATGAGATATAAATTGTTGTATGATATAAATGTTTATTTTTCATGCTAGAATTGTATTAACCGGAAACTTAGTACATGTGAATACATAGACAAAACATAAGTGTCCCTAGTATGCCTCTACTTGACTAACTCGTTTATCAAAGATGGTTATGTTTCCTAACCATAGACATGTGTTGTCATTTGATGAACATGATCACATCATTAGGAGAACGATGTGATGGACAAGACCCATTCGTTAGCTTAGCATTATGATCGTTACAGTTTCATTGCTACTGCTTTCTTCATGACTTATACATGTTCCTCAAACTATGAGATTATGCAACTCCCGAATACCGGAGGAACACTTTGTGTGCTACCAAACGTCACAACGTAAAAGGGTGATTATAAAGGTGCTCTACTGTTAGTGCATCTAGTGCCCCTTAGTGATTTTGGTGTATTGAAGACTTATAGGTTAAGGGACTAATATGTTTGTGAGTGTACGCAGATTCTATAAGTCGATGAGGAGTTTGATATTGACAGTGAAAGTCGACCCCTAAAAATGAATGTCTTCGGCTGAAGACTTTGGTTCTCCTGAAGACTTTGGAAGTGAAGAAATTGGTGTGACCGTGAAGACTTGGATATTCATGCGAGGATTATGAGGCGTGGAGACTTATGTTTTCGTAGTTTCATTTTCTTCTTTTTGAGTCATAGGAAACACAGTACTGTTAAAGGGGGTCGAGGTAATACTAAGGAAACTGATTTCCAAGTGATGCTCATCTCAAAATCCTACACCTACCCAATCCTTTCGAGTGAAGCCATTGGACATCTCACATCAGTTCAGTCAATTTCTTCAGTGACAGAGACGAAGATCTTCTGGTCTCTGAGGAATTTGTTCTGACTAAGGAGTTAGGAATTCCCCACTACGAATTGCCTACATAGTGAGGAACATGATAGCCCTGAGGAATTCGAACCTCAAATCCGACCGTTGCTGTGCTACGCGCCAGCTGTCCAAAATATCCTACCACCTAACGGTCATATCATTGAAGGGCATTTATGTCTTATCATGTCGGGCTGCTCCCTAGGCTATAAATGGTCGTCCCCTACAACCACTAGCTGGTTGGCTGCTCCGAGAGAAACTGACACTTGTCAATTGAGAGCATCCCATCCTCTGAGGACTTTGAGAGAAAATCATCAAGTGAGGAAAACACAAATCCCAAACCCTAACCTACAAATCCAAAGTGATTGAGCATCACTGAAGAGATTTTTCCTGTGTGGAACCGATGCTTGTTACCTTTAAGGACTGTGTATCCTCCAGACGGTTAGGCGTCATGGTCTGAGCATCCAAGAGGAATTGTAGATCGCCGAGTGACCTAGTCTATGAAGGTTTGGAAGTCACCTGTGAAGACTTACCACTACTGTTGGGCGAGGTCTGTGTGATCTTAGCTCAAGGAGAATATGGTGAGGACTGTGTGTCCGGGACTGTGTGTCCTCGAGTTTAAATACTCAGTCGCCCCAACCAGACGTACTGAAGGAAATATGGCCTAGAGGCAATAATAAAGTTATTATTTATTTCCTTATATCATGATAAATGTTTATTATTCATGCTAGAATTGTATTAACCGGAAACATAATACATGTGTGAATATATAGACAAACAGAGTGTCACTAGTATGCCTCTACTTGACTAGCTTGTTAATCAAAGATGGTTATGTTTCCTAACCATGGACAAAGAGTTGTTATTTGATTAACGGAATCACATCATTAGTTGAATGATCTGATTGACATGACCCATTCAGTTAGCTTAGCACCCGATCGTTTAGTATGTTGCTATTGCTTCCTTCATGACTTATACATGTTCCTATGACTATGAGATTATGCAACTCCCGTTTACCGGAGGAACACTTTGTGTGCTACCAAACGTCACAACGTAACTGGGTGATTATAAAGGTGCTCTACAGGTGTCTCCGAAGGTACTTGTTGAGTTGGCGTATTTCGAGATTAGGATTTGTCACTCCGAATGTCGGAGAGGTATCTCTGGGCCCTCTCGGTAATGCACATCACTTAAGCCTTGCAAGCATTTCAACTAATGAGTTAGTTGCGAGATGATGTATTACAGAACGAGTAAAGAGACTTGCCGGTAACGAGATTGAACTAGGTATTGGATACCGACGATCGAATCTCGGGCAAGTAACATACCGATGACAAAGGGAACAACGTATGTTGTTATGCGGTCTGACCGATAAAGATCTTCGTAGAATATGTAGGAACCAATATGGGCATCCAGGTCCCGCTATTGGTTATTGACCGAAGACGTGTCTCGGTCATGTCTACATTGTTCTCGAACCATAGGGTCCGCACGCTTAAGGTTTCGATGACAGTTATATTATGAGTTTATGAGTTTTGATGTACCGAAGGAGTTCGGAGTCCCGGATGAGATCGGGGACATGACGAGGAGTCTCGAAATGGTCGAGACGTAAAGATCGATATATTGGACGACTATATTCGGAGTTCGGAAAGGTTCCGAGTGATTCGGGTATTTTTCAGAGTACCGAAGAGTTACGGGAATTCGCCGGGGAGAAGTATTGGGCCTTATTGGGCCCTGCGGGAAAGAGAGAGGGGCTGCCCAGGGCAGGCCGCGCGCCCCCCCATGGCCTAGTCCGAATTGGACTAGGGGGAGGGGCCGCACCCCCTCCTTCCTTCCCTTCTCTCTTCCCCTTCCTAGTCTCCTACTCCTAATACATGGAAGGTCTCCTAGTGGGACTAGGAAAGGGGGAATCCTACTCCCGATGGGAGTAGGACTCCCCAGGGCGCGCCATAGTAGAGGGCTGCCCCTCCCCTCCTCCTCTCCTTTATATACGGGGGTAGGGGGCACCCCATGGACACACAAGTTGATCATTGAGATTGTTCCTTAGCCGTGTGCGGTGCCCCCCTCCACGATAGTACACCTCGGTCATATTGTAGCGGTGCTTAGGCGAAGCCCTGCGACAGGAGAACATCAAGATCGTCACCACGCCGTCGTGCTGACGGAACTCCTCCCCGCGCCTCTGCTGGATCGGAGATCGGGGTGCGTCATCGAGCTGTACGTGTGTCAAGAACTCGGAGGTGCCGGAGTAACGGTGCTTGGATCGGTTGGACCGGGAGGACGTACGACTACTTCCTCTACGTTGCATTAACGCTTCCGCTTCGGTCTACGAGGGTACGTAGACAACACTCTCCCCTCTCGTTGCTATGCATCACCATGATCTTGCGTGTGCATAGGAATTTTTTTGAAATTACTACGTTCCCCAACAGTGGCATCCGAGCCTAGGTTTTTATGGTTTGATGTTATATGCACGAGTAGAACACAAGTGATTTGTGGGCGATATAAGTCATACTGCTTACCAGCATGTCATACTTTGGTTCGGCGGTATTGTTGGATGAAGCGGCCCGGACCGACATTACGCGTACGCTTACGCGAGACTAGTTTTACCGCCGTGCTTTGCACATAGGTGACTAGCGGGTGTCAGTTTCTCCAACTTTAGTTGAACCAAGTGTGGCTACGCCCGGTCCTTGCGAAGGTTAAAACAGCACCAACTTGACAAACTATCATTGTGGTTTTGATGCGTAGGTAAGAACGGTTCTTGCTCAGCCCGTAGCAGCCACGTAAAACTTGCAACAACAAAGTAGAGGACGTCTAACTTGTTTTTGCAGGGAATGTTGTGATGTGATATGGCCAAGACATGATGCTATATTTTATTGTATGAGATGATCATGTTTTGTAACCGAAGTTATCGGCAACTGGCAGGAGCCATATGGTTGTCGCTTTATTGTATGAAATGCAAACGCCCTATAATTGCTTTACTTTATCACTAAGCGGTAGCGATAGTCGTAGAAGCAATAGATGGCGTAAACGACAACGATGCTACGATGGAGATCAAGGTGTCGCGCCGGTGACAATGGTGATCATGATGATGCTTCGGAGATGGAGATCACAAGCACAAGATGATGATGGCCATATCATATCACTTATATTGATTGCATGTGATGTTTATCCTTTATGCATCTTATCTTGCTTTGATTGACGGTAGCATTTTAAGATGATCTCTCACTAAATTTTTTTTATCAAGAAGTGTTCTCCCTGAGTATGCACCGTTGCCAAAGTTCGTCGTGCCCAGACACCACGTGATGATCGGGTGTGATAAGCTCTACGTCCATCTACAACGGGTGCAAGCCAGTTTTGCACACGCAGAATACTCAGGTTAAACTTGACGAGCCTAGCATATGCAGATATGGCCTCGGAACACGGAGACCGAAAGGTCGAGCGTGAATCATATAGTAGATATGATCAACATATGATGTTCACCATTGAAAACTACTCCATCTCACGTGATGATCGGTTATGGTTTAGTTGATTTGGATCACGTGATCACTTAGATGACTAGAGAGATGTCTGTCTAAGTGGGAGTTCTTAAGTAATATGATTAATTGAACTAAAATTTATCATGAACTTAGTCCTGGTAGTATTTTGCAAATTATGTTGTAAGATCAATAGCTTGCGTTGTTGCTTTCATATGTTTATTTTGATATGTTCCTAGAGAAAATTGTGTTGAAAAATGTTAGTAGCAATGATGCGGATTGGATCCGTGATCTGAGGTTTATCCTCATTGCTGCGCAGAAGAATTATGTCCTTGATGCACCGCTAGGTGACAGACCTATTGCAGGAGCAGATGTAGACGTTATGAACGTTTGGCTAGCTCAATATGATGACTACTTGATAGTTTTGTGCACCATGCTTTATGGCTTAGAATCGGGACTTCAAAGATGTTTTGAACATCATGGACCATATGAGATGTTCCAGGAATTGAAGTTTATATTTCAAGCAAATACCCGAGTTGAGAGATATGAAGTCTCCAACAAGTTCTATAGCTAAAAGATGGAGGAGAATCACTCAACTAGTGAGCATGTGCTCAGATTGTCTGGATACTACAATCGCTTGAATCAAGTGGGAGTTAATCTTCCAGATAAGATAGTGATTGACAGAATTCTCTAGTCACCATCACCAAGTTAGTAGAACTTCGTGATGAACTATAATATGCAAGGGATGATGAAAATGATTCCCGAGTTTTTCATGACGATGAAATCGATGAAGGTAGAAATCAAGAAAGAACATCAAGTGTTGATGGTTAACAAGACCACTAGTTTCAAGAAAAGGGCAAAGGGATAGAAGGGAACTTCAAGAAGAACGACAAGCAAGTTGCTGCTCAAGTGAAGAAGCCCAAGTCTGGACCTAAGCCTGAGACTAAGTGCTTCTACTGCAAAGGGACTGGTCACTGGAAGCAGAACTACCCCAAGTATTTGGCGGATAAGAAGGATGGCAAAGTGAACAAAAGGTATATTTGATATACATGTTATTGATGTGTACTTTACTAGTGTTTATAGCAACCCCTCGGTATTTGGTATTGGTTCAGTTCCTAAGAGTAGTAACTCGAAACGGGAGTTGCAGAATAAACAGAAACTAGTTAAGGGTGAAGTGACGATGTGTGTTGAAAGTAGTTTCAAGATTGATATGATCATCATCGCACACTCCCTATACTTTCGAGATTAGTGTTGAACCTAAATAAATGTTATTTGGTGTTTGCGTTGAGCATGAATATGATTTGATCGTGTTTATTGCAATACGGTTATTCATTTGAGTAAGAGAATAAACTGTTGTTCTGTTTACATGAATAAAACCTTATATGGTTACACATCCAATGAAAATGGTTCATTGGATCTCGATCGTAGTGATACACATATTCATAATATTGAAACCAAAAGATGCAAAGTTAATGATAGTGCAACTTATTTGTGGCACTGCCGTTTAGGTCATATTGGTGTAAAGCGCATGAAGAAACTCCATGTTGATGGGATTTTGGAATCACTTGATTATGAATCACTTGATGCTTGTGAACCATGCCTCATGGGCAAGATGACTAAGACTCCGTTCTCCGGAACAGTGGAGCGAGCAACTGACTTATTGGAAATAATACATACTGATGTATGCGATCCAATGAGTGTTAAGGCTCGCGGCGGGTATCGTTATTTTCTGACCTTCACAGATGATTTGAGCAGATATGGGTATATCTACTTGATGAAACATAAGTCTGAAATAGTTGAAAGGTTCAAAGAATTTCAGAGTGAAGTGGAAAAATCATCATAACAAGAAAAATAAAGTTTCTACGATCTGATCGCAGAGACAAATATTTGAGTTACGAGTTTGGTCTTCAATTAAAACAATGTGGAATAGTTTCACAAATTCATGCCACCTGGAACACCACATCATAATGGTGTGTCCGAACGTCATAACCGTACTTTATTGGATATAGTACAATCTATGATGTTTCTTACCGATTTACCAATATCGTTTTGGGATCATGCATTAGAGACAACTGCATTCACGTTAAATAGGGCACCATCTAAATCCGTTGAGACAACGCCTTATGAACTATGGTTTGGCAAGAAACCAAAGTTGTCGTTTCTTAAAGTTTGGGGCTGCGATGCTTATGTGAAAAAGTTTCAACCTAATAAGCTCAAACCCAAATCGGAGAAGTGCGTCTTCATAGAATACCCAAAGGTAACTATTGGGTACACCTTCTATCACAGATCCGAAGGCAAGTTATTCATTGCTAAGATGGATCCTTTCCAGAGAAGGAGTTTCTCTCGAAAGAAGTGAGTGGGAGGAAAGTAGAGCTTGATAAAGTAATTTGTACCTTCTCCCGAATTGGAAAGTAGTTCATCACTGAAATCAGTTCTAGTAATTTCTACACCAATTAGTGAGGAAGCTAATGATGATGATCATGAAACTTCAGATCAAGTTACTACAGAACCTCGTAGGTCTTCCAGAGTACGGTCCGCACCAGAGTGGTACGATAATCCTGTTCTGAAAGTCATGTTACTAGACCATGATAAACATACGAACTATGAGGAAGCGATGATGAGCCCAGATTCCGCGAAATGGCTGGAGGCCATGAAATCTGAGATAGGATCCATGTATGAGAACAAAGTGTGGACTTTGGTGGAGTTGCCCGATGATCGGCAAGCCATATTGTATAAATGGATCTTCAAGAGGAAGACGGACGTTGATAGTAGTGTTACTATCTACAAAGCTCGACTTGTTGCAAAAGGTTTCGACAAGTTCAAGGGATTGACTACGATGAGACCTTCTCACCCGTAGCGATGCTCAAGTCTGTCCGAATCATGTTAGCAATTGCCGCATTTTATGAAATCTGGCAAATGGATAAACAAAACTGCATTCCTTAATGGAGTTATTAAAGAAGAGTTGTATGTGATGCAACCAAGAGGTTTTGTCGATCCTAAAGGTGTTAACAAAATGTGCATCTATGGACTAGTGCAAGCATCTCAGAGTTGGAATATACGCTTTGATAAGTTGATCAAAGCATATAGTTTTATATAGACTTGCGGTGAAGCCTGTATTTACAAGAAAGTGAGTGGGAGCACTACAACATTTCTGATAAGTATATGTGAATGACATATTGTTGATCGGAAATAATGTAGAATTATTCTGCAAAGCATAAAGGAGTGTTTGAAAGGAGTTCTTTAAAATAAAGACCTCAATAAAGCTACTTACATATTGAGCATCAAGATCTATTGAGATAGATCAAGACACTTGATAAGATTTTCAATGAGTACATACCTTGACAAGATTTTGAAGTAGTTCAAAATGGAACAGTCAAAGAAGGAGTTCTTGCCTGTGTTGCAAGGTGTGAAGTTGAGTAAGACTCAAGACCCGACCATGGCAGAAAATAGAAAGAGAATGAAAAGTCATTCCCTATGCCTCAGTCATAGGTTCTACAAAAGTATGCCATGCTATGGACCAGACCTATTGTATACTCTGCCCTGGTTTGGCAAGGGAGTACAATAGTGATCTAGGAGTAGATCACTGGACATTGGTCAAAATTATCCTTAGTGGAATAAGGATATGTTTCTCGATTATGGAGGTGAAAAAAGGTTCGTCATAAAGGGTTACGTCGATAAAAGTTTTGGCACTGATCCAGATGATTCTAAGTCTTAATCTGGATAAATATTGAAAGTGGGAGCAATTAGCTAGAGTAGCTCCGTGCAGAGCATTGTAGACATAGAATATTTGCAAAATACATACGGCTCTGAATGTGAAAGACCCGTTGACTAAGATTCTCTCACAAGCAAAACATGATCACACCTTAGTACTCTTTGGGTGTTAATCACATAGCGATGTGAACTAGATTACTGAATCTAGTAAACCCTTTTGGGAGTTGGTCACATGGCGATGTGAACTATGGGTGTTAATCACATGATGATGTGAACCATCGATGTTAATCACATGGTGATGTGATCTAGATTATTGACTCTAGTGTAAGTGGGAGACTGAAGGAAATATGCCCTAGAGGCAATAATAAAGTTATTATTTATTTCCTTATATCATGATAAATGTTTATTATTCATGCTAGAATTGTATTAACCGGAAACATAATACATGTGTGAATATATAGACAAACAGAGTGTCACTAGTATGCCTCTACTTGACTAGCTTGTTAATCAAAGATGGTTATGTTTCCTAACCATGGACAAAGAGTTGTTATTTGATTAACGGGATCACATCATTAGTTGAATGATCTGATTGACATGACCCATTCAGTTAGCTTAGCACCCGATCGTTTAGTATGTTGCTATTGCTTCCTTCATGACTTATACATGTTCCTATGACTATGAGATTATGCAACTCCCGTTTACCGGAGGAACACTTTGTGTGCTACCAAACGTCACAACGTAACTGGGTGATTATAAAGGTGCTCTACAGGTGTCTCCGAAGGTACTTGTTGAGTTGGCGTATTTCGAGATTAGGATTTGTCACTTCGAATGTCGGAGAGGTATCTCTGGGCCCTCTCGGTAATGCACATCACTTAAGCCTTGCAAGCATTTCAACTAATGAGTTAGTTGCGAGATGATGTATTACGGAACGAGTAAAGAGACTTGCCGGTAACGAGATTGAACTAGGTATTGGATACCGACGATCGAATCTCGGGCAAGTAACATACCGATGACAAAGGGAACAACGTATGTTGTTATGCGGTCTGACCGATAAAGATCTTCGTAGAATATGTAGGAACCAATATGGGCATCTAGGTCCCGCTATTGGTTATTGACCGAAGACGTGTCTCGGTCATGTCTACATTGTTCTCGAACCGTAGGGTCCGCACGCTTAAGGTTTCGGTGACAGTTATATTATGAGTTTATGAGTTTTGATATACCTAAGGAGTTCGGAGTCCCGGATGAGATCGGGGACATGACTAGGAGTCTCGAAATGGTCAAGACGTAAAGATCGATATATTGGACGACTATATTCGGAGTTCGGAAAGGTTCCGAGTGATTCGGGTATTTTTCGGAGTACCGGAGAGTTACGGGTATTCGCCGGGGAGAAGTATTGGGCCTTATTGGGCCCTGCGGGAAAGAGAGAGGGGCTGCCAAGGGCAGGCCGCACTCCCCCCCATGGCCTAGTCCGAATTGGACTAGGGGGAGGGGCCGCACCCCCTCCTTCCTTCCCTTCTCTCTTCCCCTTCCTAGTCTCCTACTCCTAATACATGGAAGGTCTTCTAGTTGGACTAGGAAAGGGGGAATCCTACTTCCGGTGGGAGTAGGACTCCCCAGGGCGCGCCATAGTAGAGGGCCGGCCCTCCCCTCCTCCTCTCCTTTATATACGGGGGTAGGGGGCACCCCATGGACACACAAGTTGATCATTGAGATCGTTCCTTAGCCGTGTGCGGTGCCCCCCTCCACGATATTACACCTCGGTCATATTGTAGCGGTGCTTAGACGAAGCCCTGCGACAGGAGAACATCAAGATCGTCACCACGCTGTCGTGCTGACGGAACTCCTCCCCGCGCCTTTGCTGGATCGGAGATCGGGGTGCGTCATCGAGCTGTACGTGTGTCAAGAACTCGGAGGTGCCGGAGTAACGGTGCTTGGATCGGTTGGACCGGGAGGACGTACGACTACTTCCTCTACGTTGCGTTAACGCTTGCGCTTCGGTCTACGAGGGTACGTAGACAACACTCTCCCCTCTCGTTGCTATGCATCACCATGATCTTGCGTGTGCGTAGGAAATTTTTTGAAATTACTACGTTCCCCAACACGTACAACTGTCACATCAGTTGGAACTGGTCTACTAAATCATTGTCTTCACCAAGCCTAATGGTTCTATTTCCTAAACCCTTTCATTTCCTCAGTTATGTGTTGATGAAGCTGATCATTACTGTTTGAAGACTTTCACTGAAGACTTTCTCTAATTCCTCAATCCTATTTCTTCAGTCAGTTTTTCTTCATCCTGCTTATCCCGTGTTTACGCTTTCTAAACTCTGTGTTTGTCCTTCATTTCATCATGATGATTATTCTGTTGCTCTGTTATGCTTATACCCGAGTACTTATTCCACTGCAAGTAGTTCTTCGCTTAGGAATTTCCTCACCCTGAAATTCCTCAGTGAAGAATTCATAAAAATCGCCTATTCACCCCCCTCTAGTCGACGTAACGCACTTTCAATTGGTATTAGAGTAAGGTACTCCCTTGTTCTGTGTGATTTTGGTTTAACCGCTTGGAGTTTTAGTTATGTTGACTATAGGAATGATGAAGGTCTCGGCTAGGTGTCCTACCTTTGATGGGATGGACTACCCCTACTGGAAGAACAAGATGCGCATGCATCTTGAGGCAATTGTTAACGATCTCTGGTATGTTGTGGAAAATGGCGTTCCCTCTGTCACTCCATCTGTGAATGCTGCTGACGTGAAGAGATTCAAGCAACTCGATTCTCAAGTGAAGAATATCATATGCGGCCATCCGAGCAAAGGACAGTACGGCAGAGTGAGTGCCCTGGAAACTGCCAAGCTGATTTGGGACAGGCTGTCCAAGGTCAACGAAGGAGTCTCAACTCAACGTGACTCCCGAGTTGATGTTCTTTGCAATCTCTTCAACCGCTTCAAAAGACTCGACAATGAAAATGTTCAGCAAATCTTTGATCGCCTCACTGACATCTCAAATGAGCTTCAAGCACTTGGTGCCACTGACATCACCGATCATGAGGTGGTGAAGAAATTGCTGAGATCACTTGATTCTTCATTCGACACCGTTGCACTGATGATTCAAGAGCGAGCTGATTACAAGTCACTTGATCCCGCTGATATCCTTGAGAGGCTAAACACTCATGAGTTCTAGCTTGCTGAGAAGAGAGATCTCTATGGACCGAGCTACAGAAGATCACGTGCACTGAAGGCCAAGGCAGTCTCTGAGTCCGAAGATGAAGACTCTGGTAGCAGCCTTGGTGATCCTGAAGAACTGAGCCAGGAGCTAGCAATGCTCGTGAGGAAATTCCAGAAGTTCTCTCGCCACGGTCGCTTTGGAAAGTCGCCAAGAAATGATGATTCCTCGTCTCGTGACTACAAAAAGAGAACTTGCCACAAATGCAAGAAACCTGGTCACTACATGTCTGATTGTCCTCTGTGGGAAAAGGAATCAAAGAACAAAAAGTACAAAGATGACGATTCTGATGACTCAAAGAAGAAGAAGAAATCTTCAAAATCTTCATCATCAAAATCTTCAAAGTCTTCATCTCACAAGAAGAGTAGTTCCAAGAAGGCCCAGACATTCATTGGCAAGGAAATGGACTCTAAAGCTGAATTTGAGGACAATGTGGAGGAGGAGGAATCTAAGGAATTAGACTTTGGTGTGGCAAGCTTAGCCCTCGCTACCGCTTACGTCAGCAAGTGCGTCTTCAACACTTAAGAAAATGACCTCCCCAACTCTGCTGACAAAAGCTTCGATGACTATGCTCCCACCTACTGCTTCATGGCAAAAGGTGCCAATGTACTCAAACATTCCCCCTCTGACTCTAGTGAGGATAAATCTGATGACAATCTCAAGCCTAGCTACTCGAAACTTGCTAAAATTGCTGTTAAACAACATAAGGCTTTAGAAAAGATTCAAAATCAACTAGATAGAAGCGATGACCTGTTGGGTGAGGAATTGAATCGAACCAAGACTTTGATAGATAATCTTCAGAGACTTCAAACTCAGTTTGACAACCTTCAAAATCATCATAACACTCTCTTAACTGATCATGAGAAGCTTTCTTATGAATTTCTTCAGAGAAAGCAAGATCTTGATAAGTTAAAAGTGAGTTATGAAGATCTTCAGAAGGAAAACGATTCATTGCTTGCTCAACAGATCAGTTCCGCTCAGGAAGAATTTATTCCACCATGTCTGAAATGCATTGAGCATGAATCTGCTAATTCATCACCTGAATGTTCAAATGCTTCTATTACTGCAAATTCTTCAACTGCCTCTATGGTCACAAATTCCTCATCTGAGGATACCATAAGTATCATTGACGATAATGCAGGGCTGAAGGAATTGTATGTGACAGGGATTTACAAAAGCCTCAAACGGCATCAGACTATATGTGATGTGCTCAAAAAGCATATCTTGAACAGGAACCCTAGGAAAGAGGGTACTGCCTTTGAGAGGAAACTCAATGCTGATGGGACCTACTAGAAACCTGAGTAGTATCCCAAAACCTCATGGGTTGCTGCGAAAGGACCTCCTGTAGATCCATGCACTCTATCTGGCTTTACTTGTGATTCTTCATATTCCTATGATGAGTCATTTGACTCCAATTATAAACTGTTTAAGAATCAGAATGGTGAAGTATTTGCTCGATATGTTGGAACTAACCGCAGGAACGGTCCTCCTATGAAGAAAATCTGGGTTCCTAAAAGATGCCTTGAAAATCTTCAGGTGAATTTCATCATGACACCACCCATGAAGAATAGGAACCCCGGATCAAATTCTTCATATGGATCAAAATCTTCATATGGATCCAAGTCCTCATATGGACCAAATTCTTCATATGGACCAAATTCCTCACGTGGATCAAAATCCTCATATGAACATCATCATGCTAACCCTTCTGTTTCGCAGGGAAAGTCTAAAGGCTATGAATATGTGCATTATTCTTCAAACCATTATGTTCATAAGTCCTCGAAGAATTTCTCTGCTTATTCATATGCTTATCCAAACCACTCTTCTATGAAACGAAGTGCACTGGCTTCTATGCCATCTTTTTCTTATGGAGCTCGCAGAATGATGAATTCTTTGCCACTCCTCCAGATGTGGGTGGAGAAGAAAAAGAACTAATCTCTTATGCAGGGTCAGGTCTCCAAACGAACTTGATCGTCTGAAGAAATTGCTGGAGACCTGAATGTGCTTGAATGGACGCAAGCTAATCATGAAGAAATGAATCATTCATTTCTCACGTCCTCATATTACTATGTCTATTACTGTTGATGAAATTGATATCATATTTTTCACTGATGAAGTATATGGGTTCGTAAGTTGCACTAATTCATCTGCAGGATGAACAACCCAAAGCTACTGAGTGGGTCCTCGACAATGGATGTACAAATCACATGACTGGTGACAGGAACTTGTTGATGGACACTGATTTGTCACCATCTGATCTGAAGCATATCACCTATGCTGACAAAGGCAAAAGCGGTATTGGGTCTAGGTAAGGTTGCAATCTCAAAGGATAGACACATGGACAAAGTCATGCTCGTCGAGTCCTTAGGATTCAACCTCATGTCCGTCTCAATGCTTTTTGATCTTGATATGGTTGTTATCTTTGGCAAATATCGTTGCATTGTGCTAATGGAATCTGACAATTCCAAAGTCTTCGAAGGCTTTAGGAAAGGAGACTTGTATATTGTTGATTTCTCTGCAGGACCACAGCCTGCCACATGTCTACTTGCAAAAGCTTCAAAATGCTGACTATGGCATTGACGACTTGGTCATGCTAGAATGAGGAACTTGCATACACTCGCAAAGAAGAAGCATGTCATTGGCATCGAGGGTGTCAAATTCATCAAAGATCATCTTTGTGGGGCTTGTGAGGCTGGGAAGATCACCAGAGCCAAGCATCCCTCGAAGACTATCATGACAACTTCTCGTCCCTTTGATTTACTTCATATGGATCTCTTTGGCCCTACTCATTATGCCATGTTCTCTAGTTCTGCATCATTATATGGCTTTGTCATAGTTGATGACTATTCTCGTTACACATGGGTGCATATCATCACTTACAAAAATGAAGTGTAGGAGGTCTTCAGACGATTTTCCTCACGAGCTGCAACTAACTTCGGTGTGAAGATCAAGCATATTAGGAGTGATAATGGAACAGAGTTCAAGAACACTGGCCTCGATGAATATCTTAATATACTTGGTATTACTCACGAGTTATCTGCTCCTTATACTCCTCAGCAGAATGGCGTTGTGGAGCGCAAGAACAGAACTCTTGTTGAGATGGCTCGCACCATGCTTGATGAATACAAGACACCTCAGCGCTTTTGGCCTGAAGCAATTGATACTGCATGCCACATCATCAACAGGGTATATCTTCACAAATTCTTCAAAAAGACCTCATATGAACTCCTCACTGACAAGAAACCCAATGTAAGTTATTTCAAAGTCTTCGGTGCTAAATGCTGGATTAGAGATCCTCACCATCACTCTAAATTTGCACCAAAAGCACATGAGGGTTTTATGCTTGGTTACGGAAAGGACTCACACACCTACAGAGTCTTCAACATCAATCATCACAAGATTGTTGAAACTGTAGATGTGCGGTTCAATGAAACTAATGGCTCGCAAAGAGAGCATCTACCTCCTATGCTAGATGAAATGTCACCTGAGGAATCCATCAAGTTCAAAGCTACTGAGGATATCATCCCTACTGAAGAATCTACTGAAGAAGTCATTCCGAATCGTGAAGAAAATCACGCTGGTGCTGCTGAAGAAACTGTTGGGCCTAAGCAAAGTCGTCAACCCGCACATCCTCGTGTTGCAAACGAAGTGCAGATCGAGAAGATCATCGATGACATCAACGCACCAGGTCCTCTAACGTGCTCAAAAGCTTCACATTTATCTAACTTTTGTGGGCATTTTGCGTTCGTCTCTATCACAGAACCCACTAAAGTTGATGAACCATTCATGGAATCTGAGTGCATTCAAGCCATGCAAGATGAATTGCATCAATTCGAGCTCAACAATGTGTGGGAGCTTGTCAAGCGACCAGACCCACGCAAGCACAACATATCGGTACCAAATGGATCTACCACAACAAACAAGATCTCATGGTGAGGAATAAGGCTCGTCATGTAGCTCAAGGCTACACACAGGTTAAAGGAATTGATTTTGATGAAACTTTTGCACCTGTCGCTAGACTTGAGGCTATTCACATATTGCTTGCTTATGCTAACCATCATAATATCATATTACATCAAATGAATGTGAAAAGTGCATTCCTCAATGGTAAGCTTGAGGAAGAAGTATATGTTGCTCAACCACCAGGTTTTGAGGATCCAAAATTTCCAGATCACGTCTACAGACTCAACAAGGCCCTCTATGGCCTCAAGCAAGCACCTCGGGCGTGGTATGACACACTGAAGGAATTACTCATGAAGAAAGGCTTCAAGCCCGATTCACTTGATCCAACTCTTTTCACCAAAGCATATGATGATGAATTATTTGTGTGCCAAATATATGTTGATGATATTATCTTTGGATGTACTAACCAACGTTACAGTGATGAATTAGCCTATATGATGAGTGAAGAATATCAAATGTCTATGATGGGAGAATTTAAATTCTTCTTAGGTCTTCAAATTTGTCAACAATACAATGGCATATTCATATCTCAGGAGAAATACCTCAAGGATGTGTTGAGGAAACTCGGCATGAAAGATTGCAAAGGCGTCAAAATCCCTATGCCCACAAATGGCCATCTATGCACTGATGAAAATGGTAAAGACTTCAATCAAAAGGTATACCGCTCCATTATTAGCTCATTATTGTACCTATGTGCATCTAGGCCAGATATTATGCTTAATGTTTGCATGTGTGCCCGGTTTCAAGCTACACCGAAGGAATCACACCATAAGGCTGTGAAGCATATTCTTCGATATCTAGGTCACACACCAACACTTGGATTATGGTATCCCAAGGGCTCTTCCTTTGATCTCATTGGATATTCAGACTCTGACAATGCTGGTGATCGGGTGGACCGCAAGTCAACGTCAGGCACATGTCATTTCCTTGGACGATCCTTGGTATGTTGGTCCTCGAAGAAGCAGAACTGCGTTTCACTCTCTACTACTAAAGCTGAGTACATTGCTGCTGGATCTTGCTGTGCTCAATTGCTATGGATGAAGCAAACCCTCAAGGACCATGACATAAATGTGAAGAATGTGCCACTCTACTGCGACAATGAGAGTGCAATCAAGATTGCTCACAACCTAGTTCAACACTCGAAGACAAAGCACATCCAGATTCGTCATCATTTTCTTCGTGGCCATGTGTTGAAGGGCGATATCTCCATCGACCACACAAATACTGAAGACCAGCTGGCCAATATCTTCACAAAGCCCTTGGATGAGAAGAGATTTAGCAAGTTGCGGTGTGAGCTAAATATCTTAGAATCTTCGAATGTTCTTTGAAAAGGACACACATCCTAACACTTATGCAGACTTGATGACTTAGATGTGCAACCCACAAAGTAATGTTTTTCTTCAATCAATGAAGACTAACCCTCTAAGTGTGAAGAAATTAATGAAGAAATTGATTCTCAGAACCCTACGACAATTGTATATGGTGTCTAAAATCATCATTCTTATACGGTGGGTTACGCCACCAACCAAAGTTGAAAATCTTCAATTTGAGTTTTTCTTTGTTTTTGAAATTCCTCAGTTTTTCAAATTCATCAACTTTGCATTGTCTTCACTCTTTCCGTCGTTGTTCTTCATTGACTATATATATACTTGAGTTTTTATGTCCTCTACAACATTCACTTATTGCTAATTCTTCAAGTTGACTTTTCTACTAAGTGAATGTGATCGGACCCTTCCCCCTCTATGCTAAACTCAACCCAGTCTATTCACAAATTATTCATGTGCGTTCTATTTGAAACCCGTTCAAAATCTTCACCGTGTCCTTGTCAGCTGAAGAAATTGCGAACGAAACTTTAAAATATTCTTATATGAATTTTCGGCTTTTGCCGCTCAAACTATTACACATCCCACGATAAAACTTATCTATTCACCCACGATCTTACAGGATCTCCACCACACTGTACGTGGGTGACACATGTCGCTAGAATGAGAAGGCTCAGGGGCAAGTTCGTCCATTTTCCTCGGGCGAGCGATTTTTCACTACGGCTATAAATACCCCTCATCCTCCTCAGACTGCATTTACCCTGCTTAATCTCACTTCCCTTGCTCGAGCTCTCAAGCCCTAGCGCCGCCACTACCTTCATCGTCGCCGGTGAGGAAGAGCTTCACTGCCTCGACCTCGTCGCCGTCATACTCGCGCCGACCGTAGACATCTTCTCTCCGCCGCCGCCGTAGTCATCTTCCTCTGCCAAGTTAGGGCGTGGAAGATCTGGACAGACGAACTTCTCAATCTACATTCCCAGTTCGTCATGTTCTTCGTCAAGGGTAATTAAAAGTTACTTTTACTGCCTTTGTTACTACTGATGATTTTCATCAAATCTTCAAAAGGTGTTTATTCTTCAACTTCCACACTCTAAACACCTAGCACAATCTTCTGCTCTTGATCTGTTTCTCTAAGTGACGTTTTTCTTCATGATTCCTCAATTGTGTGAATCTCACAATCCGCACAACTCTAGTACCTAAGTCAAAGAACACTTAGTGAAATTCTTCAAGACACAACTGGTCAATTTCCTCAAACTTGTTTCATTTTGCAAAAACTTCTGAGAACACATATGACCTCTCCAAATTCTTTGGACCTATACTCTGTTCACAGGTACACATGTCTGCTGCTGAATCACTAGGTTCTCATCAACTTAACTCATTTGCAGCGTTCGTCGAATAAAAGCTGCATACTTCCTCAGAGAACTCTATTGTTCAAATTCCTCAACTGAAGAAAATGGCAGATGGTAAATGACCTCAGAAAGGAGGAAAGAAACTGGAAGGGAACACAACTTTTGAGATCCCTGATGACATTTACAAAGGGTACTGCACGCCTGATGAGGCAACTCACGGGAAAGAAACCAAGAATGAGCGCAAAGTGCGCATACAAAGGACTGAATGAAGATGGGCACGAGAATGGAGGGAGTACGGATATGTTACTCCTGAATATATGAAGAAATTCGCTGTTCACCCTCCATGCTCAAGGCCTCCATTGGCACCTGGCCAAAGAGCTGATCCAACAAGCCTTAAACGCGGTGAGGATTACACTGATGAATGGGACAAGCGGCAAGCTAAGTTGGCCAAGCAGGCCAAAGAAGCAGTGAAGAAATTCAATGAAGATTCTGCTGCCACTGCTGAGGCCACCACGAGCAAGAAGGCTATGCCTAAGAAGCCTGCTCGAAAATCAACTTCCTTAGCAATGCCCTCACGACCAAGTTCCTCAGCAATGCCCTCACGGCCAAGCTCTTCTGTGCCATCAAGGCAAATTCCTCAAGCTGCCCTAGTTCCTCAAGCTGCACAGTTCCTCAGGCTTCAAAACCCCCAGCTCCTCCGGCAAAGTCCTCAGCTCCTGTGCATCTCGCCACTTGCCAAAGGACCACCAGCATCTCAATTGCCTCAGGAGCTTCTGCAAGTTCTTCAGTTCCTCATCTGCCTTCAAAGAGCCCAACTTTGCTAAAGACTAAGGCCACTGTAGGACGAGGCACTAGACCAAGTCCTCACAAGAAACAAGTTGCCTTTCAGGCGCCATCTGATGATGATGATGATGATGATGAATTAGCTGATATCATCAAAGATAGACAGCAAAGGGCCGATAGAGCCAAAGGAAGTGTTGTGCCTATTCTATTGGATCCGAAGAAGATCCTGGATTTCATTGACCTCTGGTACAAAGATGCAAACACTCCTGTGCTAGAGCTAGACCTCACTCCTGGACAAAGTCACATGTTGACGACGTTCATTGCTGAAGAAAAGTGGAAATATGATCAAGCCAGAGCTGCTAAGAAAGCCTAATACAAGAAGCAGCGCTATCTGAAGGATAACATTCTGAGGTTATCGCCTGAGCAACTCATTGCTATGCAAACTGAGATCAAGAAGCTCAGTGATGAATTTGACGCCTATAAGGTAGAATGGTTGGGAGCCAAAGTCAGATTCGTCAAAATGGCGAAGAAATTCACTTCCAATGTTGCCGATCCATCGCACATTGAGATTCCCTCGGCTGAAGCATCTGCTCAGCCGACTGAAGAACATGCTAGCACGGCTGATGAAAATCAGGCTGTTGATGAAACTGCAAGCACTAGGGCTGAAGAAATACCAGCCGCTAAAGAAACTGCCAGGGCAACCACTAGTGTTGCGCCTGAAGAACAAGTCAGGTCAGCTGAAGAATCTAAAGCTGCGCTTGAAGAAATTGCATAAGACAGGCCAACTGCATTAGTTGTGCCCAAGCTTTTAAATAGTGGATAGCGGACTGGTTGCGGATTAGGGTTCGTGTAGCGGAATATGGAAAGCGGGCGATATTGCGGGCGCTATGTCCACATAGTCAATTTTTAAAAAACACTCATAAATTTTAGATTTTTGTGTATATTTCTAGGCCATTGACAAAAGATATGACACTTAATTTGAGTAATCGTCATTTATATAATAATATAAACTATAATTGAACAATATTTGGTCTCGCAACCATGCAAGAAAGACACATTTACCAAAATAGATTACACAACAGAACAACAAAGACTTATATAGCGGCCGGTATTGCGAATAGCGGATGATATAGCGGTCTAACAAGTGATATTGCACCCGCATCATGACAACATGCTATTTTCTAACACAACCTTAGACTAATAGCGACAGGGTGACGCTACCGCTATTGCGGCCGCAATAGCGGACGCAATTTAAAAGCTTGGTTGTGCCTGAAGTAATTGATCCAATTTCCTCTGAGGATGTGTACATTGGGAGCACCACTCCTGTGATGAACGATGATTTTTGGGACAATCAACACCCCAACTCTCCTCTGTTCACACCACTTCAACAAATTCCTCAGTCCCTAGTCTCTACTAAAGTTCAGATGGGTTCTGATGAAATTCATACTGCCCCTTCCATTCATGAAGAGATTCCAACCACTAGTGCTGATGACAAAGCTGCTGAAGAAATGGAGGCCCAGGCTGCTACTAAAGCAGAAGCTGAAATTCCTCAGCCTGCGGCTCCAGAGATTGAGATTCCTGAGGTTGTGCTGCAACTGACTGATACTCCTCAACCAAAGCCGAAGAATCCATTCTCCAAGACTCCAAAATTCAAGGCTGATGCCTTCTTCAATGAGCATGTGTTCTTCACTGACTACAATCCTTATGACTCTGCTCGTCTGAGAAGGAAGCGTTTCTTGACTGCCAGTCAAGCAAACTTCTATTCTTCAGTGCTTTTCAACAAAGACAAAGTCTTCGACCATGAGCACAATCCTCATGTTGATATGGAATCACTACTGTGCTTTGCACCAGTCCTTAGTGCTATTTATGATGCTGGATTGCTAAACTTCTGCACTGACATCTATGATTGGAATGAAGAACTCATTCTTCAGTTCTATGAGACGCTACACATCACTGGAAATGCTGAAGATGTGAACTCTTGGGTGTTGGACTGGATGACAGAAAATACTCACTTTAAAGCACCGACCACTGAATTGCTTCATGCCATGCCTGTCAGTCCTTCCCCAGAAGGTGCGCATCTCATATACAATGAGACTGAACTGTCTGATCACTTCATGCAAGTTTTGATGAAGCCATTGAAGCCTGGTCAAGCCTCAAGGACAAAGTTCCTTGTGAAGGAATTACAATATGTGCCTAGGACTGTATACCACATTTTGACCAAGACACTGAGTCAAATCAAAGGCCACGACTCGAATGATGAAGAAGTTGTTGGCATCATGAAGAATCTGCTATTCAATATAATGCATGGTATTCCAGTGAACTACCATGACTTCTTCATGAGGACTCTAGCAAACGTTGCAATGTCTCCCTTTGAGTTGAAGACTTATGCTCCCTGGATTATGAGATTCCTTAGATCAAGGCCATGGCAGTTACATGCCCCCTATTGAAGTCCTCAAGCGGACATTTTCCTCAGCTGATGAAAAGGGCAAGGCCACTGCAATTATTGATGAGGGCATTCGTCCATTGGATGGACAGTTCCGCAAAGCTGCCTCATATTCCACCAATGATGACTCTGCTACTCATGACTCTGCCGCTAATGCCTCAAAGCAAAGTCCTCAAGCCACAGCTCCAAGGGTGATGACTGATCGTGAGCTTCTCCTCAGTCTTCATCAGAAGGTGGATCGCAATCATAAATGGGTCAAGCGTCAGTTTGGCACTATTCTTCACAACATGACTGCCACATACAATTCAGTGAAGAAGAACCACTACTACCTCAATGAAGTTTTTGATCGCACCTGGGCAGTTCTGACTCATCTCTACAGTGATGAAGATCTCAAGCAGATGGGCTTCAAGCAGGACTTCAGCTAGTCTAAGCCTCCGGCGAAGAAATTCAAGAAGGTTGAAGTTCCTCCTTTGGTGCCCAGTTCATATTCCTCATCGCGTGAGACTGATGAAAATGAAGACTTGGACGACACTGCGGCAGGCCCTACTCCAACAACGGACCCCAACAACGCTGGCGCTCCTCCATCGACTTCGTGATGAAATTCTTCAGGGGCGTTAGTCCTCATTTTTCATCCCTTTTGGTCATTTGATGACAAAGGGGGAGAAATTTGAGTTAGTCTTCAAGCGGGTCTATCTATATATGGGCGTTTTTTTGTTAAGTTGCAACTCTCGCTCTTCTTAAGTGTTTGTTGATTGATTTGTAAACTTAAGTCCGGTGGTGACCTGATACTTTTGCTTTGTTTCTTTGCATGCTATTTCCTCATATATGCTATGCACGCATGCTGAATTGCATCAGTCACCACATTTCATCATGCATTTCAAATTCTTCATTCGATATGTTAAATGCGTTATGAATTACAAGATATAGGAGGAGATCTCCATGATTCTACTCTTCAAATGTGCATTGCTTCAAAAGCAAATTCCTCACTATGCACATCTTCAAGGGGAGTTCTTCTCTATCTTGCAATCAAATTCCTCAATATTGAGCACTTTCAATTCATATGTTTATCCCCGTTGAAAACTTAACCTATATTGTCATCAATCACCAAAAAGGGGGAGATTGTAAGTGCATCAAGTGCCTCTTAGTGATTTTGGTGTATTGAAGACTTATAGGTTAAGGGACTAATTTGTTTGTGAGTGTACACATATTCTATAAGTCGATGAGGAGTTTGATATTGACAGTGAAAGTCGAACCCTAAAAATGAATGTCTTCAGCTGAAGACTTTGGTTCTCCTGAAGACTTTGAAAGTGAAGAAATTGGTGTGACTGTGAAGACTTGGATATTCATGCGAGGATTATGAAGCATGAAGACTTCTGTTTTCGTAGTTTCATTTTCTTCTTTTTGAGTCATAGGAAACACCGTACTGTTAAAGGGGGTCGAGGTAATACTAAGGAAACTGATTTCCAAGTGATGCTCATTTCAAAATCCTACACCTACCCAATCCTTTCGAGTGAAGACATTGGAAATCTCATATCAGTTCAGTCAATTTCTTCAGTGACAGAGGCGAGGATCTTCTGGTCTCTGAAAAATTTGTTCTGACTAAGGAGTTAGGAATTTCCCACTGCGAATTGCCTACATAGTGAGGAACATGATAGCCCTGAGGAATTCGAACCTCAAATCCGACCGTTGCTGTGCTACGCGCGAGCTGTCCAAAATATCCTACCACCTAATGGTCATATCATTGAAGGGCAATTATGTCTTATCATGTCGGGCTTCTCCCTAGGCTATAAATAGCCGTCCCCTACAACCACTAGCTGGTTGGCTGCTCTGAGAGAAACTGACACTTGTCAATTGAGAGCATCCCATCCTCCGAGGACTTTGAGCGAAACTCATCAAGTGAGGAAAACCCAAATCCCAGACCCAAACCTACAAACCCAAAGTGATTGAGCATCACTGAAGAGATTGTTCCTGTGTGGAACCAACACTTGTTGCCTTTGAGGACTGTGTATCCTCCAAACGGTTGGGCGTCATGGTCTGAGCATCCAAGAGGAATTGTTGATCACCGAGTGACCTAGTCCGTGAAGGTTTGGAGGTCACCTGTGAAGACTTACCACTACTGTTGGGCGAGGTCTGTGTGATCTTAGCTCAAGGAGTATACGGTGAGGACTGTGTGTCCGGGACTGTGTGTCCGGGACTGTGTGTCCTCGAGTTTAAATACTCAGCCGCTCCAACCAGATGTACAACTGTCACAGTAGTTGGAACTGGTCTACCAAATCATTGTCTTCACCAAGCCTACTAGTTCTATTTCCTAAACCCTTTCATTTCCTTAGTTATGTGTTGATAACCAGATCATTACTGTTTGAAGACTTTGACTAAAGACTTTATCTAATTCCTCAATCCTATTTCTTCCGTTAGTTTGTCTTCGTCCTGCTTATCCTGTGTTTACGCTTTATGTACTCTATGTTTGTCCTTCATTTCATCATGATGATTATGCTGTTGCTCTGTTATGCTTATACCTGAGTACTTATTCCGCTGCAAGTAGTTCTTCACTAAGAAATTTCCTGACCCTGAAATTCCTCAGTGAAGAATTCATAAAAATCGCCTATTCACCCCCCTCTAGTCGACGTAACGCACTTTCATCTATAGGTGTATTCAAAGGTGTTTGTTGGGTTGGCATAGATCGAGATTAGGATTTGTCACTCTGTGTTTCGGAGAGGTATCTCTGGGCCCTCTCGGTAGTGCACATCACTATAAGCCTTGCAAGCAATGTGACTAATGAGTTAGTTACAGGATGATGCATTATGGAACGAGTAAAGAGACTTGCCGGTAACGAGATTGAACTAGGTATAGTGATACCGACGATCGAATCTCGGTCAAGTAACATACCAATGACAAAGGGAACAACGTATGTTGTTATGCGGTTTGACCGATAAAGATCTTCGTAGAATATGTAGGAACCAATATGAGCATCCAGGTTCCGCTATTGGTTATTGACTGGAGATGAGTCTCGGTCATGTCTACATAGTTCTCGAACCCATAGGGTCCGCACGCTTAACGTTCGGTGACGATCGGTATTACGAGTTTATGTGTTTTGTTGTACCGAAGGTAGTTCGGAGTCCCGGATATGATCACGGACATGACGAGGAGTCTCGAAATGGTCGAGGCATAAAGATCGATATATTGGATGACTATGTTTGGACTTCAGAATGGTTCCGGGTAAGTTCGGGCATTTACCGGAGTACCAGGGGTTTACCGGAACCCCTCGGGGAGTGTACGGGCCTTATTGGGCCTTAGTGGGAGAGAGGAGGATGGGGCCAGGTGGGGGGCGCGCCCCCAATCCCAATCCGAATTGTGTGGGGGCCGGCCCCCCTTTCCTTCTCCCTCTCTCCTCCTTCCTTCCTCTCCTACGCCAACTAGGGAAGGGGGGGGGGGGAATCCTACTCCCGGTGGGAGTAGGACTGTCCCTAGGGCGCGCCATAGAGAGGGCCGACCCTTCCCTCCTCCACTCCTTTATATACGGGGAAGGGGGGCACCCCATAGACACACAAGTTGATTGTTTAGCCGTGTGCGGTGCCCCCTCCACCATATTCCACTTCGGTCATATCGTCGTAGTGCTTAGGCGAAGCCCTGCATCGATGACTTCATCATCACCGTCATCACGCCATCGTGCTGATGAAACTCTCCCTCAACCTCAGCTGGATCTAGAGTTCATGGGATGTCACCGAGCTGAACGTGTGTAGATCGCGGAGGTGTCGTACGTTCGGTGCTAGGATCGGTCAGATCGTGAAGATGTACGACAACATCAACCATGTTGTCATAAAGCTTCCGCTTTCGGTCTACAAGGGTACGTAGACAACACCCTCCCCTCTCGTTACTATGCATCACCTAGATGGATCTTGCGTGTGCATAGGAATTTTTTTGTAATTACTGCGTTTCCCAACAGTGGCATCCGAGCTAGGTCTATACATAGATGTTATATGCACGAGTAGAACACAAAGAGTTGTGGGCGATAATAGTCATACTGCTTACCAGCATGTCATACTTTGATTCGACGGTATTGTTGGATGAAGCGGCTCAGACTGACATTACGTGCTTTGCACACAGGTGGCTAATGGGTGTCTGTTTCTCCAACTTTAGTTGAATCGAGTGTGACTACGCCCGGTCCTTATTGAAGGTTAAAACAACACACTTGATGAAAAATCTTTGTGGTTTTGATGCGTAGGTAAGAATGGTTCTTGCTAGAAGCCCGTAGCAGCCACGTAAAACTTGCAACAACAAAGTAGAGGACGTCTAACTTGTTTTTGCAGGGCAGTTGTGATGTGATATGGTCAAGACATGATGAGATATAAATTGTTGTATGAGATGATCATGTTTTGTAACTGTTATCAGCAACTGGCAGGAGCCTTATGGTTGTCGCTTTATTGTATGAAATGCAATCACCATGTAATTGCTTTACTTTATCACTAAGAAGTAGCGATAGTCGTAGAAGCAATAGTTGGTGAGACGACAACGATGCTACGATGGAGATCAAGGTGTCGCGTCGGTGACGATGAAGATCATGACGATGCTTCGGTGATGGAGATCATGAGCACAAGATGATGATGGCCATATCATGTCACATATTTTGATTGCATCTGATGTTTATCCTTTATGCATCTTATTTTGCTTAGTTCGGCGGTAGCATTATAAGATGATCTCTCACTAAATTTCAAGGTATAAGTGTTCTCCCTGAGTATGCACTGTTGCTACAGTTCGTCATGCCGAGACACCACGTGATGATCGGGTGTGATAAACTCTACGTTCACATAAAACAGGTACAAGCCAGTTTTGCACACACAGAATACTCGGGTTAAACTTGACGAGCCTAGATATGCAGATATGGCCTCGGAACACTAAGATCGAAAGGTCGAACGTGAATCATATAGTAGATATGATCAATATAGTGATGTTCACCATTGAAAACTACTCCATCTCACGTCATGATCAGACATGGTTTAGTTGATTTGGATCACGTGATCACTTAGATGATTAGAGGGATGTCTGTCTAAGTGGGAGTTCTTAAGTAATATGATTAATTGAACTTTAATTTATCACGAACTTAGTCCTGGTAGTATTAGCATATCTATGTTGTAGATCAATAGCTCGCGATGTAGCTCCCTGTTTATTTTGATATGTTCCTAGAGAAATATAAGGTTTAAGATGATAGTAGCAATGATGCGGACTTGGTTCGTGATCTGAGGATTTTCCTCATTGCTGCATAGAAAAATTATGTCCTTGATGCACCGCTAGGTGATAGAACTATTGCAGGAGCAGATGCAAACATTATGAACGTTTTGACAAGCTCGGTGTGATGACTACTTGATAGTTTAGTGCACCATGATTTACGGCTTAGAACCGGGACTTCAAAAATGTTTTGAACGCCATGGAGCATATAAGATGTTCCAAGAGTTGAAATTGGTATTTCATACTCATGCCTGTGTCAAGAGGTATGAGACTTCTGACAGTACTTTGCCTACAAGATGGAGGAGAATAGCTCAACCAGTGAGCATGTTCTCAGATTGTCTGGGTACTACAATTTCTTGAATCAAGTGGGAGTTAATCTTCCAGATAAGATAGTAATTGACAAAGTTCTCTAGTCACTATCACCAAGTTACTAGAACTGCGTGATGAACTATAATATGCAAGGGATGATAAAAACAATTCCCAAGCTCTTCGCGATGCTAAAATCGGCGAAGGTAGAAATCAAGAAAATCAAGTGTTGATGGTTGACAAGACCACTATTTTCAAGAAAAAGGGCAAGGGAAAGAAGGGGAACTTCAAGAAGAACGGCAAGCAAGTTGCTGCTCAAGTGAAGAAGCCCAAGTCTGGACCTAAGCCTGAGACTAAGTGCTTCTACTTCAAAAGGACTAGTCACTGGAAGTGGAACTACCCCAAGTATTTGGCGGATCAGAAGGATGGCAAAGTGAACAAAGGTATATTTGATATACATGTTATTGATGTGTACTTTACTAGTGTTTAAAGCAACCCCTCAGTATTTGATACTAGTTCAGTTGCTAAGAGTAGTAACTCAAAACAGGAGTTGCAAAATAAACAGAGACTAGTTAAGGGCGAGTTGATGATGTGTGTTGGAAGTGATTCCAAGGTTGATAAGATCACCATCACACACTCCCTTTACCTTCGGGATTGGTGTTGAACCTAAAATAAATGTTATTTGGTGTTTGCGTTGAGCATGAATATGACCGGATCATGTTTATGGCAATACGGTTATTCATTTAAGTCAAAGAATAATTGTTGTTCTATTTACATGAATAAAACCTTCTATGGTCATACACTTAATATAAATAGTTTATTGAATCTCGATCGTAGTGATACACACATTGAAGCCAAAAGATGCAAAGTTAATAATGATAGTGCAACTTATTTGTGGCACTGCCGTTTAGGTCATATTGGTGTAAAGCGCATGAAGAAACTCCATGCTGATGGGCTTTTGGAATCACTTAATTATGAATCACTTGATGCTTGAGAACCATGCCTCATGGGCATGATGACTAAGACTCTGTTCTCCGGAACAATGGAGCGAGCAACTAAATTATTGGAAATAATACATACTGATGTAGGCAGTCCAATGAATGTTGAGGCTCATGGCGGGTATCATTATTTTCTGACCTTCACAGATGATTTGAGCAGATATGGGTATATCTACTTGATGAAACATAAGTCTGAAACATTTGAAAAGTTCAAAGAGATTTCAGAGTGAAGTGGAAAAACATCGTAACAAGAAAGTAAAGTTTCTACGATATGATCG
Organism: Triticum dicoccoides; assembly: GCF_002162155.2. NCBI lineage: Eukaryota > Viridiplantae > Streptophyta > Magnoliopsida > Poales > Poaceae > Triticum > Triticum dicoccoides. Next base: position 287,754,180 of record NC_041389.1, read on the forward strand.
TGGAAGCAAATATTTGAGTTACGAGTTTGGCCTTCATTTTAAACAATGTGGAATAGTTTCACAACTCATGCCACCTGGAACACCACAGTTTAATGGTGTGTTTAAACGTCATAAATGTTGGGGAATGTAGTGATACGTCTCCAACGTATCTATAATTTATGAAGTATTCATGCTATTATATTATCCATCTATGATGTTTTATATGCATTTATATGTCATTTTATATGATTTTTGGGACTAACCTATTAACTTAGAGCCCAGTGCCAGTTTCTGTTTTCTCCTTGTTTTTGTGTTTTACAGAAAAGGGATACCAAATGGAGTCCAATTGACGTGCCAATTTTTGAGGATTTTTTATAGACCAAAAAAAGACCACGGAGCATTGGAGTTGGGCCAGAAGAGTCCCGGGCTGCCCACGAGAGTGGGGGCCGCGCCCCCCCTAGGGCGTGGCCCCCTATCTCATGGACAGCCCAGAGACCTCCCTCACGTGAAACCAATGCCAAAAATTCCTATAAATAGAGAAACCTTTAGGAATTAACCTAGATCAGAAGTTCCGCCACCGCAAGCCTCTGTAGCCATGAGAAATCAATCTAGGCCCTCTCTAGCACCCTGCCGGAGGGGGCCATCATCACAGGAGGCCATGGAGGAGGATCTCAGAGGGGCCATCATCGCCATGAAGGCCAAGGACCAGAGGGGGAAAGCCATGGAGGAGGAAGCACAAGGGAGATAACCTCTCCTCCTCTCTCTTGGTGGCACCGGAGTGCCATCGGGAGGGGAATCATCGCCGCGGTGATCGTCTTCATCAACATCACCATCGTCATCACCATCCTCATCTCTTTTACGCGGTCCACTCTCCCACACCCTGCTGTATTCCCTACTTGAACATGGTGCTTTATGCTACATATTATGATCCAATGATGTGTTGCCATCCTATGATGTTTTGAGTAGATATCTTTTGTCCTTGAGTTGATTGATGATCTAGATTGGTATGAGTTGTATGTTTTATTCTGGTGCTGTCCTATGGTGCCCTCTGTGTCACGCAAGCATGAGGGATTCCCGCTGTAGGGTGTTGCAATACATGCGTAATTCACTTATAGTGGGTTGCGTGAGTGACTGAAACACAAACCCGAGTAAGGGGGTTGTTGCGTATGGGATAAGAGGGGACTTGATGCTTTAATGCTATGGTTGGGTTTTACCTTAATGATCTTTAGTAGTTGCGGATGCTTGCTAGAGTTCCAATCATAAGTGCATATGATCCAAGTAGGAAAAGTATGTTAGTTTATGCCTCTCCCTCATATGAAATAGCAATGACGACTATCGATCTTGTTAACAATTGCTTAGGACAATTCCGCACACTGATCCACCATTTCCACACTCGCTATTTTATTATTTAGTATTATATCCTAAATTTATGATAACAACACCTACTTTTATATTTTAGCTCTCCGATATCATACAAAGTTATCCTCATTATACCCACAATACAGTTTTATTTCTTGTTTCTAGTTGGAAGCAAACGTTCGGTGCACGTAGAGTCGTATCAGTGGCAGATAGGGCTCGAGAGAATATTGATCTTACCTTTAGCTCCTTGTGGGTTCAACACTCCATACTTATCACTTCCACCTTTGGGAATTTCTACGATGATTCCCTGCACTTGGGGATTATCAAGCTCTTTTCTGGCGCCGTTGCCGGGGAGCAATAGCGTGGGGTTGATATTTTCGTGTGTGCTTGTTTGCTTTCTTCACTAAGTAGATTTTGTTTTTCCTTTTTTTGTTTTTGTTTAGTTGTGGGTGAAACATACAATTTTTTTTAAGAATGAAAACACCAAAAATATTTACTTGCCTCTCATGCCTAAAAAGGTTTTTCAAAAAGAGAAGTGATTGGAAAGTTATGCATTGAAAAAGTGAGGGTCGACCTTGAGCACTTGTGTTCATGCTCACGGAAACAATGTAGAATTTTTCATGGAAGTTTCTCTGTAAATAATTATCCCCTTGTATATATCCTTTGTATTATAAAAATAATGTGCCAAGCTTTGGTTTTAGTATGATAAGATTGCTTGCTTACTTTGTGCAGAACAAAAACAGAAACTTTGGCTGTAGTGCATGAATTTACATTTTTTACTGGAAAGCCAAATGGGTCTGAAACTTTTTGCACATTACTTCTGTACAAATGTTTCAATTTTTCAAATTTGTTTCATAATTTTTGGAGTTACAGAAGTTTACTAAACTTCCAGATTACTACAGACTGTCCTGTTCTTAACAGATTCTGTTTTTCGTGTGTTGGTTGCTTATTTTGATGTATCTATGGCTAGTATGTAGGGTATGAACCATAGAGAAGTTGGAATACAGTAGGTTTAATAACAATATAAACAAAGAATGAGTTAATTACAGTACCTTAAAGTGGTAGTTTGTTTTATTACACTAACGGATCTCACAAGTTTTTGTTTAAGTTTTTGTGAATGAAGTGTTTGAAGAACGAGGAGTTACCAATGTGAGAAGAATAAAGAGAGACAAGAGTTCAAGCTTGGGGATGCCCAAGGCACCCCAAGTAAATATATCAAAGGATACTCAAGCATCTAAGCTTGGGGATGCCCCGGTTGGCATCCCATCTTTCTTCTTCAACAAATATCGGTATACCTCGGTTTTTTGTTTTGTTCACATGATTTGTGTAATTTGTGTTTTTACTTTTCTTTAAGAATCATGCTAGTATGAGATAGATATTCATTGATTTATAGAATACTTCATGTGCTTCACTTATATCTTTTAAGTATGGTCTTATAGAATTGCTCTTTGTGCTTCACTTAAATCGTTTGAGTATGGTTTTATAGAATGCTTCATGCGCTTCACTTATATATTTTGAGCTTGGATATTGGCTGGTCTATATTAATGGTACAATGCTCCAGGAACTTCACTTATATCTTTTGGAGTGTTAATAACACTTTAATTTAAAGTGGGTTTGGAAGAGTGTCAACTTTAGGAATTAGTGATCCCACTATCTTGGAGGGTGTTGAATCTTCGTACGAAATTTATGAAAGTGGATTTCGAAGAGTGTCAACTTTAGTTAGTATTCCACTATTTTGGAAGAGGTTCCAATTAAGTATGAGAACAGAGTAGCTATCCATGATGCTACTGAAAATTATTATGAGGGAGGAATATGTGTTTGTAGGAGTTGCAATAATATCAAGTTTCCTCCCTATGTGCTTAAAGTTTTGAAGTTAAACTTGTTTTGCCTTCCTATGCTAGTTGATTCTTGTTACTATAAATTGTGTTCTCAGAAAATCCCTAGGCATAGGAAGTGGGTTAGATTTAAATGCGCTAGTCATATTCTTCATGATGCTTTTTTTTTGTTTCAACTCTTATCTTTTATGCGAGCATCATTGAAATCATCATGCCTAGCTAAAAGGCATTAAAGAAAAGCGCTTGTTGGGAGACAACCCAATATTTACCCTTACTGTTTTTGTGTGTCCACATGATTAGGCTACTGTATTAATCATGTTTTATAGCTTTTGTTTCAATAAAGTGCCAAGTAATACCTTTGGGAAGACTTGGGTGAAAGTTAATGTGATCTTGCTGTGAAAAACAGAAACTTTGTGCTCACGAGATTAGCTGTCATTTTTTACAGAAGAGTGCTTTTGAGTTGATTATTTTTGAAGAATATTAATAGACAAATTCCTCACGTCAAACAATTAATTTTATAATTTTTGGAGTATCATACATATGGTTATTGTTGAGATCATTACAGACTGTTCTGTTTCTGACAGATTCTGTTTTCATCGCATAGTTTGCTTGTTTTCTAGTTTCTATGGCTTATATTTCTCAATATAAATGGTAGAAATGATATGGTACATTAGGAATTATGTGAAAACAATTATTAACCTTTTCTTTTACAGTACCAAAGTGCATGGTTTACTCTATCATACTAACCTATCTCACGAAGTTCCATTAAGTTTTGTGTGATTGAAGTTTTCAAGTTTTGGGTGAGATATTGATATGAGGAGAATAAGGAGTGGAAATACCCTAAGCTTGGGGATGCCCAAGGCACCCCAAGGTAATATTCAAGGAACACTCAAGCGCCTAAGCTTGGGGATGCCCCGGAAGGCATCCCCTCTTTCGTCTTCAAAACTATCGGTACATCTTACTCAGAGCTATATTTTTATTCGTCACATGATATGTGTTTTACTTGGAGCGTCATTTTCTTTTGTTAGTATTAGCTTTCTGTTATTTAGAATAGTGTTTTGCATCTTTATTTTCAATAAAAATGTCAAGGATAGCCTTTACCATGTTTATTTTGCTAGTATACATGTTGCTGTTTGAAAACAGAAAGTTTACCGCTGTTGCAAAAAATTCCCTAGAAAAGTCAGAGCATGATATAATGTTGAAACTTTTTGCATAATGAGATCTGATAAATATACTACAGTGGGAATTTTCTTTTATAATTTTTGGAGTTAGGGAAGTATTTATACTCTTGCATTCTTTACAGGCTGTACTGTTTTGACAGATTGCTGTTATGTTTGCATTGTTTGCATATGTTTGCTTGTTTAATGATTCTATTTGAGGATAGGAGTATTAAATATACAGAGGCATTTAATATGAAATGTTTAATAATAATTCTAGTGATTTGTTACAGTAGAAAATGATAAGGTTTTGCATTGGTTTATACTAACCTATCTCACGAGTTCTTGTTGAGTCTGGTGTGGATGAAGCTTTTGATAAAAAGAGAAACCATGATATGAGAAGAATTAAGGAGACACAAAAGTTCAAGCTTGGGGATTCCCAAGGCACCCCAAGATAATATCCCAAGAAGTCTCAAACATCTAAGCTTGGGGATGCCCCGTTAGGCATCCCACCTTTCTTCTTCAACAACTATCGGTTAGTATCGGTTGAGCCTAAGTTTTTGCTTCTTCACATGAGTTGTGCTATCCTTGCAATGTCATTCTATTTTGTTTTACTTGCTGTTTGAATAAAATCATTGGATCTGAAATTTTGAATAGAAAAGGAACCCTCCCATGGCTAGTTAATTACTTGCCTACTCAGTATCCTTCACTCATATCTTTTGGAGTAGTTTGTCATTTACTCATGTGCTTCATGTACATCCTATGAGTAAATGGGGGGAATGAATTGAATGTCATAAATCTGAATTTATATATGTTTCATATGCTTATAACATGGTTAGTGATGACTTCACACATAGAAAGTATGAGGCATAAAAGTTGTTGAGAGTTGGCAAACGTAGTTTTGGTCATCGTTGCAATTAATAGGAAGTAATAAGGAAAGAGAGGTTCACATACAAATATATTATCTTGGACATCTTTTATGATTGTGAAGCACTCGTTAAGTATGACATGCTAAAAGAGTTGATGTTGGACAAGGAAGACAACATAATGGTTTATGTTTTCCGACATCTCAGTTAAAGTATATTGTCATTAACCTTCCAAACATGTTGAGCTTGCCTTTCTCCCTCATGCCAGCCAAATTCCTTGCACCAAGTAGAGATACTACTTGTGCTTCCAAATACCCTTAAACCCAGTTTTGCCATGAGAGTCCACCATGCCTACCTATGGATTGAGTAAGATCCTTCAAGTAAGTTGTCATCGGTGCAAGCAATAAAAATTTCTCTCTAAAAATGTATGACTACGAACTTGTTGTGGAAGTAATAAAAGCGACGGACTGCATAATAAAGGTCCACATACAAGGGGCAATATAAAGTGACGTTCTTTTGCATTAAGATTTTGTGGATCAACCCTAACCACGCATGACAACCTCTGCTTCCCTCTGCGAAGGTCCTATCTTTTACTTTATGTTTTTACTTTATGCTTGAGTCAAGGTGATCCTCACCTTTCCCTTTTTCATTTTATCCTTTGGCAAGCTCCTCGTGTTTGAAAGACCATGATATATATATCCAATTGGATGTAAGTTAGCACGGACTATTATTGTTGACATCACCTAAAGGTGAATACGTTGGGAGGCAACACAATAAGCCCCTATCTTTCTCAGTGTCCGGCTGAAACTCCATAACCACAAGTATTGTGTGAGTGTTAGCAATTGTAGAAGACTATATGATAGTTGAGTGTGTGGACTTTCTGAAAAGCTCTATTCTTGACTCTTTCTGATGTTATGATAAATTGCAACTCCTTCAATGACTGAGATTATAGTTTGTTAGTTCTCAATGAAGCTTTTGAACCATGCTTGACATTGTGACTAGATTGTTACTTGATCATGAAAAGTTTTATGAGATAAGCTACTATTATGACACATATTGATGCTAGAAAAGGTGATTGAAATTATGATTGATCAAACTTGTGCACCTTCTAGCACTCACACTTCATAAATTATTTCTTTTATCATTTACCTACTCGAGGACGAGCAGGAATTAAGCTTGGGGATGCTGATACATCTCCAACATATCTACAATTTATGAAGTATTCATGCTATTATATTATCCATCTATGATGTTTTATATGCATTTATATGTCATTTTATATGATTTTTGGGACTAACCTATTAACCTAGAGCCCAGTGCCAGTTTCTGTTTTCTCCTTGTTTTTGTGTTTTACAGAAAAGGGATACCTAACGGAGTCCAATTGACGTGCCAATTTTTGAGGATTTTTTATGGACCAAAAGAAGACCACGGAGCATCGGAGTTGGGCCAGAAGAGTCCCGGGCTGCCCACGAGAGTGGGGGCCGCGCCCCCCAGGGCGTGGCCCCCTATCTCGTGGACAGCCCGGAGACCTCCCTGATGTGAAACCAATGCCAAAAATTCCTATAAATAGAGAAACCCTCGGGAATTAACCTAGATCGGAAGTTCCGCCACCGCAAGTCTCTGTAGCCACGAGAAATCAATCTAGGCCCTCTCTGGCACCCTGCCGGAGGGGGCCATCATCACCGGAGGCCATGGAGGAGGATCTCGGAGGGGCCATCATCGCCATGAAGGCTAAGGACCAGAGGGGGAAAGCCATGGAGGAGGAAGCACAAGGGGGAGAACCTCTCCTCCTCTGTCTTGGTGGCACCGGAGTGCCATCGGGAGGGGAATCATCGCCGTGGTGATCGTCTTCATAAACATCACCATCGTCATCACCATCCTCATCTCTTTTACGCGGTCCACTCTCCCACACCCCGCTGTATTCCCTACTTGAACATGGTGCTTTATGCTACATATTATGATCCAATGATGTGTTGCCATCCTATGATGTTTTGAGTAGATATCTTTTGTCCTTGAATTGATTGATGATCTAGATTGGTACGAGTTGTATGTTTTATTTTGGTGCTGTCCTATGGTGCCCTCCGTGTCACACAAGCGCGAGGGATTCCCGTTGTAGGGTGTTTCAATACGTGCATGATTCACTTATAGTGGGTTGCGTGAGTGACTGAAACACAAACCCGAGTAAGGGGGTTGTTGCGTATGGGATAAAAGGGTACTTGATGCTTTAATGCTATGGTTGGGTTTTACCTTAATGATCTTTAGTAGTTGCGGACGCTTGCTAGAGTTCCAATCATAAGTGCATATGATCCAAGTAGGAAAAGTATGTTAGTTTATGCCTCTCCCTCATATGAAATTGCAATGACGACTATCGATCTTGTTAACAATTGCTTAGGACAATTCTGCACACCGATCCACCATTATTCCACACTCGCTATTTATATTATTTAGTATTATATCCTAACTGTCGGTGCCAAAACCGGCGGATCTCGGGTAGGGGGTCCCGAACTGTGCGTCTAGGCGGATGGTAACAGGAGACAAGGGACACGATGTTTTTACCCAGGTTCGGGCCCTCTCGATGGAGGTAAAACCCTACTCCTGCTTGATTGATATTGATGATATGGGTAGTACAAGAGTGGATCTACCACGAGATCAAGGTGGCTAAACCCTAGAAGCTAGCCTATGGTATGATTGTTGTTCTGTCCTATGGACTAAAACCCTTCGGTTTATATAGACACCGGAGAGGGCTAGGGTTACACAGAGTCGGTTACAATGGTAGGAGATCTAGATATCCGTATCGCCAAGCTTTCCTTCCACGCCAAGGAAAGTCCCATCCAGACACGGGACGAAGTCTTCAATCTTGTATCTTCATAGTCTTGGAGTCTGGCCGATGATGATAGTTCGGCTATCCGGACACCCCCTAGTCCAGGACTCCCTCAGTAGACCCGAACCAGGCTTCAATGACGACGAGTCCGGCGCGTATATTGTCTTCGGCGTTGCAAGGCGGGTTCTCCTCCAAATTCCATGTGCTTGCCAAATAGTGTCCGGCTTCCTTATAAATGTTGCGCTCCTCGGCTCCCACGTCCAATAATGCCCCTCTTCCACGTGTCGTATGAATGCGAAAAGCCAGGGTATTTTTACGTTTTACCCCCAAGCTGCACGAATAAGCTGCCTATAAGAGAGGCAAGGATCTAGATCCAAATCACACCATCCTCCTTCCGCGAGTACTCATCGGAGCGCCTCTGACAAAAATCCACTCCATCATGGGCAGTCGACGCGGCTCCTCCTCTCGCGCTCCCAGCCCTCAGCCAGGAGATTGGAGGAGATGTTCAGTTCCGCACAGCGAGCTGGTGACGCTCCAAGTGGAGGGATACCTCCCCCCGGCCTTCATGGTCCCGGTTTGAGCCGGACTGGCCACCTACAAAGGTGGAAAGCAGGCGGAGAACACCCCCAATCCCTCCAAAGGAGAGCGGGTGTGCTTCGTCCCTTATCTAATAAGGGGGCTCGGATTTCCCATACATCCGTTTCTCCGGGGGCTCCTGGAGTTCTACGGACTCCAGCTTCATCACCTTACACCCGCCTCCATTTTGCACATTACGGGTTTTGTAGCTCTTTGCGAGCTGTTCTTGGGCATCGAGCCCCATTTTGCGTTGTGGAAGAGATTGTTTTGCCTCGTACCCCGTTATCACGAGGGGTCGATATATCAAGTGGGCGGAGCCGAAATATGGCGCATCGCCAGGACCGGATATCTATTCGGAACCCCGAAGAAGGCGTCCGAAGACTGGCCTTCGGAATGGTTTTATATGGAAGACGCCCCATTGCCGGACCCAGTTCAGATCGGCCTCCCGGAGTTCAGCAACGCTCCTCTGAAGAAACTCCTGAGTTGGCGCCCGCGGAGCCCTCAACGGGAATATGGCAGGAGCGTCCAATATCTGATGGGCCGGATAAGGTTACTAGCCCATTTCGGATTGACCATGATTGGAGTCATGGCCACGTGCATTATGCGAGGGGTGTAGCCACTCCAATATAGGGGCCACCCCATGTGGGATTTCAACGGGGAGAATGACGCCACCCGTCATGGCCGCAAGGGGCCGGGATCGGCTGTCGATCTGGTGATGATCCTGTCCGGCTTGTACAAGGGGGAGAAGGAGGACTTCCTCCGCACGAGTCCATTGAATGGATTCTCCATGAATAACCCTCGGAGCTGGGTAAGCGGACGTTTATCTATCCGATCCGTGCTTTCAAAGTTAAGTGTCTTACTTTATGATTTTGATTCAGGAACTGCGCCGGGATGTGGAGGGCATACAAAACCTGACTCCACAACCCGAGGATCCGGGAAGATCCCTTGATCCGGCCTCCGGAGAGGATCCAGACATAGAGGTGGAGCTGATTGACGGGGTGTTCCACCAACTTAGCATGGACAATGCTCTAGTCGCCATTACGGCTGACTACCCCGGTTTATCTCCGGCTTCCCAGGTAACTACGACCAGAGTCCTAACACCATTACTCCATCCGTGCTTATTTCTGACCACCGTATACCAACGTGTCTCGCAGGAGGTGCCTTCAGGGCGGGAAGCCGAACCCGCGGCGGCTGACCGACAAGGGTCAGTTCGACCCAGCAGGCAGAAGAGGGGTGCGATGCGAATCGAAACATCGCCGCAACGGTATAGCACGCCACCGTTTTTAAGGGAAGGATTCCTGGGAGGTATATTAATACTCATGACTTTTCCAGGAGAAAGAGCGCTCGCCGAACTATGCCCGGGGAGGTTGCCAACCAAGCCTCCGCCAGCCAGGCTCCAACACCTGGTCCGGAGGGGGAGGCGAGCGCAAGGCGCGAGTCGGATGCTCCTCCAACGGAGGATGCTGACAGGCTGTCCGCCACCAGGTCTGAGGTGGAGAGCGCCATGAATCACAGGCGCAGCCGGACAGTTCTTCGTGATGCGTGTTTCTCCCCGGAGGCGTTGAATGCCTTTAATGCGACAGACGCGCACCTCCGTGCCGCTCAAGATGGTTTAACCAGAGCCACGGAGCAGTATGTGAAAGACATACGGGTAAGGAATTTTAATAGTTATATATGCCAGTAGCCCCCGAGACTTAAAGTAGTTAGAATAACTGATTTAAGGATCATTTTACATGCAGGATCTTACGGAGAGGAATACCCACCTGTCCCAGGAGCTTCAAGAGTGCAAGGCCCAACTTGAGGCCGCACTAGCCGCCGCAGGAGGAGCGACAGAGACCCCCTCTGGTAACACATATTTCAAAAAGATAAGCGGTTTATGAAGTGCGGCGTGCGTATAAGTCTGACAATAATATTGCAGATGTTGCCGGACTTGATCCGGACAAGCAGCAGCTACTGCGCCAGCTGAAGGCCGGCGAGAGGGTGCTTACGAAGGTGCAGCAGGAGAGGAACAAACTCCAAGGTGCCCACACCCAGCTGGGCGAAGAGCTAAAAGGTGTTCGGGCCCAGCTGTCTGGCTCCATGAAGGAGAATCAGCGGCTTCGTCGCGGCATTCATAGTAAGTGCTTGAGCAAACTCTTTTGAAAAGAAGAGTTCGGCGAGGGAGTCGATTGACAGAAATATGTCTGTAGGTGTGCTCACGAGTCGTCCTGGGGAGGAAATGCCCGGTTCAACGGGTGATCTCCTTCCCGAGCTGCTGCAGCTGCATGAACGTGTTCGGCAGGCGATGAGCGGCGTCGTCCAGGCCTTATGGGCGTCCGTCTCCCTGCCCGAGGGTCTTGGAGGGCTTGCGGAGAAGCTTCAGGGAGCACGACAGTGCTTCCGTCTATGGAAGATATCGGCCTACCGTCAAGGCGCCCAGGAGGCCTGGGCCATGGTGAAGACGCGGTACACGAAGGTTGATCCGAACCACATGGCCGAGGTCGGACCTATGGGGCCGGATGGGAAGGAGATTCCTGTGAGCTTAATGTACGGCCAAGTAGAGTTGGCCGCTAAGTATTCCCAACGGGACTGTAAGCTAGACAGCCTGTTAGATGGGATTGAAGAGGAGTACAATCAGTCAATTTGACGATGTAATCTAAAATGACATGAAAAATGCCTTCTAGCCGGATTGTAGATCGTTTGTCTTTGCAGATCTTTTCGCTTCAACCTCGGGACCCTAGAGTCTGGAGTGTGTCCGAATACCCTCACGGTTCTGAAAAAACCGGGGCATGCATGGAGACCAGGCGTAGGGGTCATTAGTGCTTTATCAGACAAGCCCAACTAGTTATGTTATATTACATGGTTAGTAAGAAACATCTTCCAGGGAGAATAGTTCCGTTAGGGGTTCCTTTCCCTGGGAGGCATGCCCCAAAGTGCATGTCCGGACTGCGAAAAGAGCAGAAAAGCATCTGGGGGAAGATAGATAAATAAATAAGAAATCATCTTTCAAGTCACCGACCGAATATTCCCTTAAGAACGCCAGCTTTCGGCTTCACCCAGTCTGAGGTACACATCCGGCTGACCCGGCAGTAACAATCGCAGAGGTGCTCCCTTTACCTCCTAGCCGAACAATCGGGAACGCAGGGGTAAGCACAGGAGCCAGGCAACCCAGCTTGGCCAAAACTTAAGTCATATCAATGCATATAATGGTGAGTAAAAGGTACACGCAGAAGTGTGACGCATGTGTTGGGCATGAAGCCCGTATAAATAAGCTTCTGTTAAAGAAGCCCCCAGGTATAATGAGTGCGAGCAGCACGTCAAATGTGTGCGAACAATGCGCAGTTCAGCCCACAAAGGCTTTACGAAAAGAAGGGAGGAATAAAGAGAAAAAAACAAAAGACAAAAAACGTATAAAATGTGGACGGAGGAAGGAGACGAACTCTGAGTCCGGCGCTAGGCGTAGAATCTTCGAAGGCGGGCTGCGTTCCATGGGTTTGGCTCGAGTCGATTGTTCGATGCATTTCGTAGACGGTATGCTCCGCCGGTCAGGACTTGATCGATGATGAAGGGACCTTCCCACTTGGGCTTGAGTTTGTTCTTTTTCTTGTCCGGCAGGCGTAGAACTAGTTCGCCAACATTGTAAGTTTTGGCCCGTACTTCTCTACTTTGATATCTTCGATCCTGCTGCTGATAGAATGCGGAACGAGCCTTTGCCACATCGCGCTCCTCCTCCAATGCGTCCAAACTGTCCTGCCGATCCAACTCAGATTCTCTTTCTTCGTACATGCGCACTCAAGGTGAGTCATGAATTATATCGCAGGGCAAAACTGCCTCTGCGCCGTATACCATAAAAAATGGCGTGAATCCTGTAGTACGATTTGGCGTGGTCCGCAGCCCCCAAAGTACGGAGTCGAGCTCCTCCACCCAGTGCGTGTTAGATTCCGTGAGGGACCGCACTAACCTGGGTTTAATGCCGCTCATGATTAGACCATTTGCTCGTTCGACTTGACCGTTAGTTTGAGGGTGATAGACTGAAGCGTAGTCGAGCTTGATGCCCATGTTTTTGCACCAGAGTTTAACCTCGTCGGCCGTGAAGTTCGTGCCGTTATCAGTGATGATGTTGTGGGGGACGCCATAGCGGTGTACTACCCCAGATATGAAGTCTATCACAGGTCCGGATTCAGCCGTTTTAACCGGCTTGGCCTCTATCCATTTGGTGAATTTATCCACCATGACCAATAGGTATTTTTTATTGTGGGTTCCCCCTTTAAGGGGTCCAACCATGTCAAGCCCCCAGACCGCGAATGGCCAGGTGATGGGTATAGTTTTGAGGGCGGTGGGTGGCATGTGGCTTTGATTAGCAAAGAGCCGGCAACCGACGCATCGTTGGACTAAGTCCTGAGCATCTGCCCGGGCAGTTGGCCAATAAAATCCTGTACGGAAGGCCTTGCCCACAAGGGCCCGGGCCGCGGCGTGGTGCCCGCTGAGTCTGGCGTGAATTTCAGCCAGGAGATTTCGCCCATCCTCTTCGGAGATGCACCTTTGAAGGCCTCCGGTTGTGCTTTTCTTATAAAGTTATCCCTCATGGACCTTGTAGGCTTTAGATCGCCGAACTATGTAGCAGGCCTCATTTTGGTCTTCGGGAAGTTCCTGCCTAATTAAGTAGGCTAGGAATGGTTCCGTCCACGGGGCAATTACTGCCATTATTTCGTGGGCTGAAGGTGTTATTTCATTGGCTGAGCCACCGATTGTGTCAGAATGTTCCGTGTTGGGTGGTGCGGTTGGTTCCGGGTTGTTATTTCCGGACTCCTCTTCCCATAATACAGATGGCTTAAAGAGCCGCTCCAGGAAGATGTTTGGAGGGACGGCGTCGCGTTTTGCGCCGATGCGTGCCAACACGTCGGCTGCCTGGTTATTATCCCGGGCTACATGGTGGAATTCGAGTCCTTCGAACCGAGCTGACATTTTTACGACAGCGTTACGATAGGCTGCCATTTTCGGATCCTTGGCGTCAAAGTCTCCATTTACTTGGGATATTGCAAGGTTTGAATCCCCGCGCACCTCTAGGCGTTGAATACCCATGGAGATTGCCATCCGGAGACCATGTGGAAGGGCCTCATATTCGGCTGCATTTTTGGAGTCCATGTACATTATCTGAAGTACGTATTGGACTGTGTCTCCGGTTGGGGACGTCAATACGACGCCAGCCCCCAAGTCGGCCAACATTTTGGAGCCATCGAAATGCGTGATCCAATTGGAGTATGCGCCGTACTCTTTAGGGAGTTCGGCTTCGGTCCATTCGGCGATGAAGTCAGCCAAAACTTGCGACTTTATAGCTCGCCATGGTTTGTAGGTTATGTCGAATGTTAAGAGCTCAATAGCCCATTTTGCAATCCTGCTCGTCGCGTCGTGGTTGTTTATAATGTCGTTGAGAGGTACTTCGGAGGCCACTGTTATCGAACACTCTTGAAAGTAGTGTCGCAGCTTCCGCGATGCCATGAACACCGCGTACGCTATCTTTTGATAATGTGGATACCGGGACTTGCATGGAGTTAAGACAGTGGATACGTAGTACACTGGTTTTTGAAGAGGGAATTTGTGTCCTTCTGTTTCTCATTCAACGACGAGTACCGCGCTGACAACTTGATGTGTTGCCGCGATATATAATATCATTGGTTCGCCCAGGTTGGGCGTGGACAAGACCGGATTTGTTGCCAATATGGCCTTTATTTCTTTGAGTCCGGCCGTGGCAGCATCCGTCCATTCGAAGTGTTCGGTGCGCCGGAGGAGGCGATAGAGGGGCAATGCCTTTTCTCCCAAACGGGAGATAAAGCGGCTTAGAGCCGCCACGCATCTAGTCAATTTTTGTATTTGCTTGAGGTCTTTTGGGATATTCAATTGTGACAGAGCTCGGATCTTGGCTGGGTTTGCTTCAATTCCTCTACCGGATACAATGAAGCCCAAGAGCTTTCCGGCTGGTACGCCGAAAATGCATTTTTCCGGGTTGAGCTTAATGTCAGATGCTCGGAGGTTGTCGAATGTGAGCCTCAAATCGTCTACTAGAGTTTCGACGTGTTTGGTCTTAACGACCACATCGTCTACGTATGCCTCCATTGTTTTGCCGATCTGGGTAGCCAGACATGTCTGAATCATGCACTGATATGTTGCGCCGGCGTTTTTGAGTCCGAAGGGCTTTGTGTTGAAGCAGAATGGTCCGTATGGAGTAATGAATGCCGTTGCGGCCTGGTCTGTTTCCGCCATCTTGATTTGATGGTATCCGGAGTATGCGTCGAGGAAGCACAATGAATCGTGCCCTGCGGTAGCATCGATGATTTGGTCGATGCGGGGAAGGGGGAAGGGATCCTTTGGACAGGCCTTGTTAAGGTCTTTAAAATCGACACAAAGGCGCCAGGATTTGTCCTTTTTTGGTACCATTACCAGGTTCGCTAGCCAGTCCGGATGTTTTATATCTCTGATGAATTTGGCTTCTAATAGTTTGGCTAGCTCCTCTCCCATTGCCTGTCTTTTGGGTTCGGAAAATCGCCGAAGAGCCTGTTTGACTGGCTTGAATCCTTTTAGGATGTTTAGGCTATGTTCTGCCAGCCTGCATGGGATTTCTGACATATCTGAAGGGTGCCAGGCAAAAATGTCCCAATTTTCCCGAAGGATTTATCGTAGTGTGGCATCTACATCAGGGTTTAATTGTGCCCCAATGGAGGCCGTCTTTGTGGGGTCCGTTGGATGGACATGGAATTTGACTATTTCGTTTGCTGGTTTAAAAGAGGTGGACTTAGATCTAGTAACACATCGTCCCTATTCACCATGGAGCGCAGTGCAGTGAGTTCCTCTGCCGCTAGGGCTTCGGATAGTGCCTCTAGGGCTAGTGCGGCTGTCTTATTTTCAGCGCGGAGTGCTATGTCCGGATCACTGACAAGAGTGATGATTCCATTGGGTCCCGGCATTTTAAGCTTCATGTACCCGTAATGGGGTATAGCTTGGAAAATTGTGAATGCCTCTCGCCC
Source organism: Triticum dicoccoides (assembly GCF_002162155.2). Taxonomy (NCBI): domain Eukaryota; kingdom Viridiplantae; phylum Streptophyta; class Magnoliopsida; order Poales; family Poaceae; genus Triticum; species Triticum dicoccoides. Next base: position 287,769,774 of record NC_041389.1, read on the forward strand.
TAATAAGGCGTGATATCCGCTGCTGAACGGGGCCACTTGGAACGTGACCTCCTCGGACCTGTAATTGTCCGGCGAGCCGAACACCACATCTAGTGTGATTTTTCCTATGCAGCGTGCTTCCCGACTAGAGATTATTCCTCTAAAGGTTGTGCTGCTTCGCTCAATGCGGCTCCAGTCTATTTCCATTTTTTGGAGGGTGTCCTCGTAGATAAGGTTTAATCCGCTGCCGCCATCCATGAGTACCTTGGTAAGACGAAAGCCGTCCACTATTGGACTGAGGACCAATGCGGCTGGTGCTCGGGCTGTTCGGAATTTAGGTTCGTCGCTGGCGTTGAAGGTGATTGCCGTGTCACTCCATGGATTTATTGTTGCTACTTGGTAGACTTCGGTAAGGCTGTGGAGTGTTCATTTCCGCATGTTGTTTGATGCGAAAGTCTCGAAGACTGTTAATACCGTACTGGTACTGTTGGGTTGGTTCTCCGGGGCTAGAAGCTCTTCGCCACTTTTGGCCACCTGCCGTAGTATCCAACATGCTCGAAGGCTATGTGTTGGAGTGACGCCCTCTGTACTGTGGATTTTACAGGGTCCGTTGAGCCATCCCTCCAATACGGTTTCGTGCCCTTTATGGGGTTTTTGCTTTTTGGTTTTTGTCCCGGGTGCCTGAGCATGATGCGCCCTTTTGTTTCGGACTAGGGTTGTCTTCGGAGCCGGATTGTCCCAAAACTTAGTTTCAGTTTTCCATGTACTCTCCATCGCATAGTAGTTTCGTACTATGGATGCCAGGTCGGCGAAGCGTGTAATTTCGCGGCGACTTATGGCGTTCGTGATTCCCTTGTCCGTGCAATTGTTGCAGAAAATTGAGATTGCGCTTTCCTCATGGCAGTCCTTTATCCTGTCCATAACCAGGAGGAATCTGGCCCAGTAATGATGTACTGTTTCCGTGGGCTCTTGTCGGATTTGAGATAGATCACTTATGTTTGGGTGGGAGGGTGGAATTAAGTCCGGAACCCTGCCCAACTTGAGGCTCAAGGGCCGAAAAGTTTCCGAATTTGGAAGCTTGGATTGCTGGATGTCGTACAACGAATCTGGTCCGCTGCCTGACTTTAGGTTCAGTACTTGATTGACGTCTGTCCCTCTGCGGGGATCCGGCATGGAGGGATCAGGAGTCCGGACATAACTGGTCTTTAATATAGAAGAAGAGTCGCCGCGTTGTTCCTCTACCACCGCAACGTGGTGGGTAACCTGGGGAGAGTTAATCTCTCTTAGATCGGTTTTAAGCCCAATCTGATCGTAGTCTGTAGCGACTCCCAAGGCGGAGATGCGATCCAAGAGCTCGTTTACGGAAGAGAGCTCCATCGGATCCAGCTGCTCGGTGAATTCCGAGTTGACATGAAGATCGCTTTTGATGACACGAGAGGTCATCATCGAAGCGACGGCCGAACAGGCGGTCATGAGAAAACCACCTAGCCAGATAGTTTGGCCGGCGGCCAAAGCTCCTTTGGCAATGGTACCGTCTTTAAAGACGGGAAGAGGCATCCTTCCTGATTGTGACGGCACAGAGGAACTCTCAATGAAAGCACCAATGTCGGTGTCAAAACCGGCGGATCTCGGGTAGGGGGTCCCGAACTGTGCGTCTAGGCGGATGGTAACAGGAGACAAGGGACACGATGTTTTTACCCAGGTTCGGGCCCTCTCGATGGAGGTAAAACCCTACTCCTGCTTGATTGATATTGATGATATGGGTAGTACAAGAGTGGATCTACCACGAGATCAAGGTGGCTAAACCCTAGAAGCTAGCCTATGGTATGATTGTTGTTCTGTCCTATGGACTAAAACCCTCCGGTTTATATAGACACCAAAGAGGGCTAGGGTTACACAGAGTCGGTTACAATGGTAGGAGATCTAGATATCCTTATCGCCAAGCTTGCCTTCCACGCCAAGGAAAGTCCCATCCGGACACGGGACGAAGTCTTCAATCTTGTATCTTAATAGTCTTGGAGTCCGGCCGATGATGATAGTTCGGCTATCCGGACACCCCCTAGTCCAGGACTCCCTCACTAACTTCATGATAACAGCACCTACTTTCATATTTTAGCTCTCCGATATCATACCAAGTTATCCTCTTTATACCCACAACACAGTTTTATTTCTTGTTTCTAGTTGGAAGCAAACGTTCGGTGCACGTAGAGTCGTATCAGTGGCAGATAGGGCTCGAGAGAATATTGATCTTACTTTTAGCTCCTTGTGGGTTCGACACTCCATACTTATCACTTCCACCTTTGGGAATTGCTACGATGATTCCCTGTACTTGGGGATTATCACGTAGTAATTTCTAAAAATTTCCTACGCACACGCAAGATCATGGTGATGCATAGCAACAAGAGGGGAGAGCTGTCCACGTACCCTTGTAGACCGAAATCGGAAGCGTTAGCACAACGCGGTTGATGTAGTCATACGTCTTCACGGCCCGATCGATCAAGCACCAAAACTACGGCACCTCCGAGTTCTTGCACACGTTCAGCTTGATGACGTCCCTCGTACTCCGATCCAGCCGGGTGTCGAGGGAGAGTTACATCAGCACGACGGTGTGGTGACGATGATGATGTTATACTGTCGCAGGGCTTCGCCTAAGCACCACTACGATATTATCGAGGAGGACTATGGTGGAGGGGGGCACCGCACACGGCTAAGAGATCAATGATCAATTGTTGTGTCTATGGGGTGCCCCCTTCCCCCGTATATAAAGGAGTGGAGGAGGGGGCCTGCCAAGGGGGGTGGTGCGCCCTAGGGGGGGGAGTCCAACTCCCACCGGGAGTAGGACTCCCCCCTTTCCTATTAGGAGAGGGAGAGGGAAGGAAGAGGAAGGAGGGAGGAAGGAAAGGGGGGGGGGGCGGCCTCCCCTCCCAATTCGGATTGGGCTTGGGGGGCGCCCCCTCCCTTGCTCCTTTCCCCTCCTTTCCACTAAGGCCCACTAAGGCCCATATACCTCCCGGGGGGTTCCGATAACCTCCTGGAGCTCCGGTATTGTCCCAATCTCACTCGGAACCTTTCCGGTGTCCAAATATAGTCGTCCAATATATCGATCTTCATGTCTCGACCATTTCGAGATTCCTCGTCATGTCCGTGATCACATTTGGGACTCCGAACAAGATTCGATACATCAAAACACATAAACTCATAATATAGTTGTCATCTTACTTTAAGCGTGCGGACCCTACGGGTTCGAGAACTATGTAGACATGACCGAGACACGTCTCCGGTCAATAACCAATAGCGGAACCTGGATGCTCATATTGGCTCCTACATATTCTACAAAGATCTTTATCGGTTAAACCGCATAACAACATACGTTGTTCCCTTTGTCATTGTTATGTTACTTGCCCGAGATTCGATCGTTGGTAACTCAATACCTAGTTCAATCTCATTACCGGCAAGTCTCTTTACTCGTTACATAATGCATCATCCCGTAACTAACTCATTAGCTACATTGCTTGCAAGGCTTATAGTGATGTGCATTACCGAGAGGGCCCAGAGATACCTCTCCGACAATCACCCAGTTACGTTTGGAGACACCTGTAACTAACTCAACAAGTACCTTTGGAGACACCTGTAGAGCACCTTTATAATCACCCAGTTACGTTGTGACGTTTGGTAGCACACAAAGTGTTCCTCCAGTAAGGGAGTTACATAATCTCATAGTCATAGGAACATGTATAAGTCATGAAGAAAGCACTAGCAACATACTAAACGATCAAGTGCTAAGCTAATGGAATGGGTCAAGTCAATCACATCATTCTCCTAATGATGTGATCCCATTAATCAAATGACAACTCATGTCTATGGTTAGGAAACTTAACCATCTTTGATTCACGAGCTAGTCAAGTAGAGGCACACTAGTGACATTATGTTTGTCTATGTATTCACACATGCATTATGTTTCCGGGTAATACAATTCTAGCATGAATAATAAACATTTATCATGATATGAGGAAATAAATAATAACTTTATTATTGCCTCTAGGGCATATTTCCTTCAGTCTCCCACTTGCACTAGAGTCAATAATCTAGATTACATAGTAATGATTCTAACACCCATGGAGCCTTGGTGCTGATCATGTTCTGCTCGTGGAAGAGGCTTAGTCAACGGGTCTGCAACATTCAGATCCGTATGTATCTTGCAAATCTCTATGTCTCCCACCTGGACTTGGTCCCGGATGGAGTTGAAGCGTCTCTTGATGTGCTTGGTTCTTTTGTGAAATCTGGATTCCTTTGCCAAGGCAATTGCACCAGTATTGTCACAAAAGATTTTCATTGGACCCGATGCACTAGGTACGACACCTAGATCGGATATGAACTCCTTCATCCAGACTCCTTCATTTGCTGCTTTTGAAGCAGCTATGTACTCCGCTCTACATGTAGATCCCATGTGGCACCCCAGCTTAGAGCGACCGGTTTACTTTGCATTGCCATCCCAGATACCTAGTCTTCTAGCAACACACAAGAACATGGTACGGAAAAACGACCGCTTTTATTCATGCTAGCGGAGCATAGTTTATATTACAACGGTTAGCGAGGCCAAGCGGCACACATGGTGCGACTGAACAATATGTACATTATTTAGTGGACATAAAGGGGCCTCGATCATGACAACTACTCTGCAGCGGAACAACGTCATAGCGGGACTCCATAGCACAAGGACACCGATGTGGACACGGTCTAGACTCGGACAGCACTCCTTCCCAACAAGACTTTCCTGAAATCTGGCATGACACGCCAGGTCAGTATAATGAATGTACTTCCAAGCTCACAATAAGCATAAACATAATGACAAACAATATCATGATATTTAACCATTTAATCAACAATGCAACCATACATCTAATATGATGTGACAATGTTCAATTGGTACTTTTTCCACGGGCGTGCTTACCGGACGTGATCATTTGCAGACCACAAACATGATAATCTCTAAAACACACTTGTGATCCTTTCGGCGATCACCACCTGACCAATCCATGGCCTATGATCCTTACGGCGATCATAACCCGACCAACTCTTGGCCCGTGATCCTTACGGCGATCACAACCCGACTACCTCATGGCCAAACTCAACACGATGGCCTCACTGCCATCCTTAGTACAAACTTAGTGTGCATATTTTATTAAGTGTTGACCCATGGTGTACCCTACTTTCGAGTGTGTCCGTAACCGTGGACTCGGCTATCGATAGATTAAAAACACTCTGCAGAGGTTAGTACACTGTACCCACACTACAGAACCCATGGCCTCGCACTCCCATTCGGGTGGACCAACAGCGTTTTGACGAAACCATTTCATTGTCATGACACTCTCTCAGCCATTCCTACTTAGACCCCACCGGGCTAGTCCTAGGTGGCCCCGTGTCTACCTCCAGACACCTCGACCACCATCGTGGCCACGATCCACTCTGGGATCCGGTACCAAAATTAACTTAACAACGGGCTCACAAGGTTATGCTTGCCTACCGGGCCAGGGTACAGCACGCCCATAACCTTCCCTAAATGGAGGCACCGACCAGAGGCACGACACTGAAACGCATTAAGGCCATCCCATACCGGCAAATTTGGTTGCACTGGGAAAGACTCGTTTCAGCGGCACCATGACCCGGTCAACAACATGTTCAAGTTGAGTTATTAATCAGGTTCAACTTAATGTGAAAATAACCGGTGTCATAATCCCATGCTATGCATCACTTAACATATGCACCACATAACCATGCAAACAACTGAATCAACCACGCTCCTACGGAGCCATCATCAACTCATGCTACTACTCTGGTTAAGATCACACCTCACTTATACCAGAATCATTACTAGCAATCTCATCATTTTTCATCATTCAAAAATAATAATTAAACTAATTATCCAACTCTATGATCATATCATTTATTCATCACTTGCAACTAAGTTCTCCTTAGCTTACCAACAAGATTCACTTCAAACATTCTGTAGTTCAAGTATTTTAACATGACAAGCATTTAACAAAATATAATCATCATATAAATAATTTAAATGCATAAATATTCATAAGTTCAAGTAGGAAAATCACAAATATTGAAGTGGCACTATGAAAATGTTACTGTGGCTTGCCTTAGTGCTGATGAGGTTCACAAAGCTCCTGGTGATCCTCATGACAAGCTGGCTCTTCTAAAAATATTCAAAACCACAAAAAGAAAACATCAAGAAACCTTCTGAAAATTACTAGAAAATCTAGACATCAAGGAAAATCCCATCTTTTGGGTGCTGTTAGATTTTGGACACAGAACACAATGCAAAAAGAATCAATGCATTTGGACTTATAGACAAAAAGTTATGGCCATTTGAAGTTTCCTAGAATTTAAATGAATTTGAAATAATTAAACAGAGGGGGGTGACGTCAAAAGCGTAAACTCCCGGGGCGCCACCACTCATACCGCTTCGCGCGCATAATGAGTGGCTGACTAGCGAGCCCCGCTAGTCAGGCCGGAGGGAGGGAAGAGGGAAACAGAGGGGGGCGGCGCTTCGCCGGAGCTCACGCCGGCGGTGAGGCTTCTTGGAGCCAAACGAGAGGGAGGGATCAACGGAGGAGATGATTACGCACCTGCCCGTACCCGTAGCGTAACTAACGGTGGCCGGACGGTGTCGGATTTGACCTCTCCAGCGGAGACAGAGGGCAGAGGTTGCCGGAGATGAGGAAGATGGCGGCTTGGGGCGGCTCCAGGGGCTCCAGGGGCTTGGGTTGGCTTCACGGAGGAGAGGCGGAGGCCCTGGCGGGGTCGCCTTGGCTTGGGAGGGGCCGGAGCTGCGGGAACGATCCGGAGGGGATCGCCGGCGAGCTCGGCTCCGTGACGGCAGCCCGCGGCCTGCCTGGCTGGGCTGCGGCTTCTACTGGCTCTAGGAGGGAGTGGGAGTGGCTGAGGTGCTCCAAGAGGCTGCGGAGGGGCTGCTTTTGTAGGTGGGGCAGCAAGGAGGGCTCGGGCTCCGCCGGAGGACACCTGTCCCCGGCGCCCGGCGACGAACGACGCCAGAGAGTGAGGGAGAAGATGACGGAGGTCATGCAGGCACTGTGCGTGGGCGTGGATGAGACGAACACAGTGCGCGCACACTGTGCCGTTGGCCGGACCGTGCCCATGCTTGCTGCGGCGAGCTCCGGCGTCGGCGAGCCGCAGGGGGGAGTTATGGAGGTGGATACGAGGATGGTGGCGAGGGGTGGCACGCTCTGGACGGCTGGGCAGCGAGCACACGCTCGACAAAGGCGCTGGCGATGCGCAGAGCGCGTGTATTGCATGCCAGCACGCTTGGACGAACGCGGTCACTGCGTGCACCCTGACATCAGGCCACCCTACGCACTAACAAAGATGTATGGCGTGTAGTCCTTAGTAAACTGAGATGTTACCACGGTTTGGTTAGTTTCCAGGTGCAGTAGAAGTAAACTTGTGTTGCTGACAAGTTACTGGACAGTAACTTTGGAGAGTTACTGTGGTCAAACCACTGGGATCCAAGGGCTGTAGCTTTGGGGTTTTACTATCTCTTACTAAGGTAAATAAGCACAGGGAAAACCAGCTACAATGGAGTTAGTAATAGTTGTTGTAGAAACTACCATTTCAGCCCAGAATTGACTTTATTTTCTGTAGCCAAAATATTCTAAAGAGTGGTGAAATATTTTTGCTCAAAAAGGTGCCCTAGGGTCCAAATAATAATTGGGTTTTTTTCTCAGGATTTTTGGGGCAAGAAAAATTAGGGTTGCTTTGGAGCTCAAAGGTTTAGCTAGGGTTTTGGAGGCCAAAATGGATATTTTTCGTTTAAGAAAAATATTCCAAACAATATTTTTAGGTTGGCCAGGGGTGAAATGATGGTTATGAGGAGGAGAGAGAACACTTGGGTGAAAATCAAGGGGTACCCAAGTGGTTAAGTCCGAATGAAATGATTCAAAACTCCAAATTCAAAACCAACTCAACTAAAAATCAAGCAAAGAAGAAGAGGGCAAAAACCAGGCTGTCACAAACCTCCCCCACTTAGAATGAATCTCGTCCTCGAGATTCGGTTGCTTGGGAAAACCATTCTGGATAACTTGCCCTTAGAAATTCTTCTGATTCCCAGGTTGATTCTGACTCGGTATGGTGCATCCATTGGACCTTGTAAAACTTTCATGATTTACTGCGAGTGACCCTTTCCATCTGATCCAAAATTTTCATTGGCCTCTCTTCGTAGGTCAAGTCCTTTGCCAGCTCTATCTCTGCCAAATCGGTCTTTTTCTCGGGCGGTGATATGCACCGTCGCAGTTGTGAAACGTGGAACACGTTGTGCACGTCTGACAGCTCAGGGGGCAACTCCAACTGATATGCCATAGCACCTACTCGTGTCATAACGGGAAATGGACCAATAAACCTGCATGCCAATTTTCCATGGGTTTGAAACCTTTTGATTCCTTTCATAGGCGTGACTCGAAGGTAGACATGTTCTCCGGGTTCAAAGCCGATCGGTCGGTGCTTGGCATCATAATAACTTTTCTGTCGTGATTTCGCCAATTGCAATCTATCTCAGATCTCCTTGACTTGTTTTTCGGCTTCCAGCATGAGATCTGTTCCGAAAATACGGCTATCTCTGGTTTGAGACCAATTTAATGGAGTGCGACAATTACGACCATACAAAGCTTCATATGGTGACATCTTTAAACTGGTCTGGAACCCATTGTTATATGAGAACTCGGTGTACGACAAGCAATCTTCCCATTGTGGTCATTGGGCCAAAACACAGGCTCGGAGCATATCTTCGAGTATCTAATTTACCCTTTCTTTCTGCCCATCCGTCTGAGGATGATAAGCGGTACTGTATTTCAACTCTGTTCCGAGGGCCTGATGGATACGGGACCAAAAAGCGGAGGTGAAAAGTGAACCTCGGTCAGAAGTGATGGTTCGGGGAACTCCATGCAGACTGACAATTCTGGACACATAAAGTCGTGCAAGCTCATCTGCTTGGTATGAAGTTTTGATTGGGAGGAAGTGGGCCACCTTGGTTAATGTATCCACTATGACCCAGATCGCATTATTGCCCCTTCGAGTCTTGGGTAGTTCTGTGATGAAATCCATATAGACATCGTCCCATTTCCATTGTGATATTGGCAGTGGTTGGAGAAGTCCGGCTGGTTTCTGATGTTCTGCCTTTACTTTGTTGCATTTGTCGCAACAGGCTACGAAATAAGCAATGTCTTTCTTCATTCCATCCCACCAGAATATTTGTCGAAGATCTTCATACATTTTCGTACCTCCAGGGTGGATTGAATACGAGTAGTCGTGGGCTTCTGACAAAATTTTCTGCTTCAGATCAGCTTGATTAGGCACACAAATCCTTCCCCTGAATCGGAGGGTACCGTACTGATCCCTCGAGAAATAGGAAGACTTGAGACATTTCTGTAAATCGGCATCGCCTGATTGGGCTTTGCGTATGTCTTCCTCAAGAGTAGGGGTAACCTTCAGAATATTGGAAAGGCCAGCCTCAACTATGACCAGGTTGAGCTGAGCTATCTCCTCTTTAAGTTCGGAAGGCAAAGATTCCAACATGACATTTAAACTGACGGGTTTTCGACTGAGCGCATCGGCAACCACGCTGGCCTTACCTGGATGGTAATTTATTCCAAGGTCATAATCCTTGACGAACTCAAGCCATCTTCGTTGTCAGAGATTTAAATCTGGCTGAGTAAATATATATTTGAGACTTTTGTGATCGGTACAAATTTCGCACCTTTTTCCGATGAGGTAGTGTCTCCAAATTTTTAAAGCATGTACTACCGCGGCCAATTCCAAATCATGAGTGGGGTAATTTCCTTCATGGGGTCTTAGCTGCCGTGAGGCATAAGCTACTACCTTGCCATCTTGCATAAGCACGCATCCTAGTCCTTGCCGGGAAGCGTCGCAGTATACGTCAAAACTGCGATAGATATCAGGAAGTGTTAATACTGGCGCAGTTGTCAAGCGTTTCTTCAACTCGGTGAAACTTTTCTCACAGTCCGAAGTCCACTCAAACTTCTTATCCTTTTTGAGCAGTTCCGTCATGGACTTAGCAATCTTGGAGAACCCTTCAATGAAACGGCGGTAGTATCCGGCTAATCCAAGAAAACTCCGGATCTGAGATACGGTAGCGGGTGGCAACCAGTCCAGCACATCTTTCACCTTGCTTGGGTCCACGGCTATACCTTTAGCGGATAGCACATGCCCGAGGAATCCAACTTGCTTGAGCCAAAACTCGCATTTACTGAATTTGGCGTATAACTGGTGCTCACGGAGTCGTTGTAGCACTGCGCGAAGGTGTTCCTTATGTTCTTCTTCACTTCTTGAGTAAATAAGTATATCATCAGTGAATACGACCACGAACTTATCGAGGAAATCCATGAATACTTTATTCATCATGTGCATGAAGAAAGCGGGGGCGTTGGTGAGGCCGAGGGACATGACTGTATATTCACGGAGACCGTAGCGACTGGTGAATGCGGTCTTGGGAATATCCTCCTTTTCAATTTTAAGCTGATAATATCCAGTACACAAATCAATCTTTGAGAATACCTTGGCTCCACTGAGCTGATCAAATAAATCATAAATTCTTGGCATCATTCAGCTGCTGATAGTCCACACACATACGAAGGCTGCCATCTTTCTTGTCCACAAAAATAGCAGGTGATCCCCATGGTTAGGAACTGGGGTGGATATACCCTTTTTGGAGCATTTCATCAAGCTGTTTCTTTAGCTCCACTAATTCGGATGACGGCATTCGATAGTATTTCTTGTGTATTGGCGTGGTTCCGGGCACAAGTTCTATTGCAAACTCAAGCTCTCGATCAGGTGGCATGCCTGACAGTTCTTCTGGGAATACATCAGCAAACTCACTGACCACCGAAATTAATTCCATTTCAGCTACTGCTGTAAAGACCATTTCTTTGGAAGGTATGCTCCAACGAGCAATAAACTTTGTAGCTTGTCCATCCTGGCCGGTCAAGTTGACTTCTCGGGTCGCACAATTTATGCATACTTGGTACTGAGTTAGCCAATTCATACCCAAGATAACATCCAACTTATCAGACTCAATAAGTATCAAAGACGTTGGAAAACGAATTCCGTTGATACTGACTTCCAGATTGCGGCAGACTAGATTGCTTCTGATAAGAGATCCCGGGGTTTGTACCATCATATTCTTGCCCAAAAGTGAACAAGGAAATTTGTTTTGGGCAACAAAACTCCGAGAAATAAAAGAGTGGGAAGCCCCAGAGTCAAATAAAATTACTGCAGGTATGTTATTAACAGGAAACATACCAATGACGACTTCGGGATTTTCTTGGGCTTCGTCTGCGGAAATGTGATGAACGTATCCCGTGACGTCGTGCTGACTTGGTCCTGTCTCCAAATAATGGACTTGTGGCTTGAACGTAACATTAGTTCGGTTGTTCTTGGGACACTGTTTAGCATAATGTCCGGTTTGTCCACAGCTGTAACAAGAATTATTGCGCAGGCGATTCTCCAGAACTGGGTTGAGCACATCATTCTTGACTTGGGTGTTGGCCTTGTTAACATTTTGTTGCCAGTTAGGCTGGTATGCCACTGGAGTTGGCTGCCAGGTACAAACCTTCTGCACTAGTTGCATTTCCCTTTTGGGCTCAAACTTGCGCTTGTGGTCATTATGGGCAGAATTATTATCTGATGCAAGCTTGTGTTCCCTTTCAGCAATGAAAGCCTTGTTCACCAGGGTTTGGAAATCTGGAAAATCGAACACACTGAGAGCACAACGGAGTTGTGGGTTTAATCCACCAAGAAATCTGTCCATCTTCCTTTCTTTAGTGGCCACGTCATATTGAGAGTAACATGACATGTGATTGAATTTTTGCAAATATTCCCCCACTGACTGACTTCCTTGGAGGAGTGCGAGAAATTCACGCTGCTTAGTCTTCATGATTCCCGCAGGGATGTGGTATTTCCGGAATTGCTCCTTGAATCTCGACCAGGTAATTGCTTCATTATCAGTCCCTATGGCTTTTTCATTTTCCCACCATATGGCAGCAGCGCCTTCCAGATAATGTGTTACAAACAGAACCTTATCCTCTTCATCAGTTCGAGCAACCTCAATCTTCTTCTGCATAGTTCTCAGCCAATCATCTGCATCCAAGGGGTCAATGGCCCGACTGAAACTGGGAGGCTTAGTTCTTTGAAAATCAGATAACTTGGAGTGAGGGACGGGCTGATTTCCATTCTGTCCAACCATTGCTTGAATACTTCTGAATATTTCCATCAGATCATTATTTCGTCGTTCCTTGAACATATGCATAATTTGCTCGGTGGAGGGCGGATTTGGCGGTGGAGGCGGTGGTGGAACGTACGGCTTGGGTGATTGTCCTGCCTGTCGTGCGGAACGCCGAACAGGAGAACCCTCGCGAACGTTGCTACTGCAGCCTCCCCGCATCATCCTAATATGATATTTCCCAAGTCAACGCAACCGAGATGAGAAGCACTCAACAAAAATTGGGGAGAAGCCAGCAACAAAAATCCAATTGAAACCGAAAAGACGAAGAAAATACGACGAATAAAATAAAGTCCAACATAATTATACATAGACTCATACATGAAAGATAACAACATGCCAGGTCCAACTACCCTCCTACATGAAACGAAACATCATGACTCATACGACTACATCCATAATCCATCCCGACGACTGAGAATGCTCGAAAGCTCTACTGCTCTGCTGGTGTTGTGGGGTCCTCTCCTGAAGCGGACTCGGATCCAGAACTGATGGGGTTAACGGAGGCCTCCGGGTTAAAAGTGACACGACGACGCTGCCTCGAGGGCTCTCCCTCAGGGGCAGGTGGAGGGTGGATCATCGGGGCTGCAGGAGTGGCGAGGAGTGAAACCCACTTAGCAAGAGCACTAAGTGGACTCGTAGTCGCGGTGCTCAAGCTACTCGGGGGAGTAACCGGAGAAACAGGGGACCTAGAACTAGCAGGGACAGAGGGAGTAAATCCTACAGATGGAGAAGCAGTGGCTGAGCGAGCAAAAACTAAAGTAGAAGCTAAAGCAGTACGGGCACGACTCAGCTCATGAGCCAGCTCGTAGATCAGAAGATAGCTAGCAGTGATGTAGCGAGAAAGGTGGCTAGCTACACTATCAGACTCCGGATCAATGACAGGGAAACAGACACGACCATTATCGTGGAGAGAAGGATAGTAATGGAAACCTGGGTGGTTCTGCATCTGGACCTCGTTGTAGCAGAGCTCAACAAGTACCTCGAATGCAGCAAACTGGACAGCCTGAGAAGTGGTAGAAGCATAGCCGCTACGAGAGGTACGAGTGTAAGAGCTGGAATCAGAACTGGCGCGCAGAGTAACCACGTCGTGATACTCATACACTGAGTCAGCTAGGCGCTCCCGGTACACACGATAGGCTGGATCGTCTCCGTGAGGATACAACCGACGCCACACGTTACGAAGGAGATGCGGCGACGTGTACGCCATCAGCTGCAACTGGCACGGATACAACACCGGAGCCATCTACACTCACAACCATTAGCAAGTTAGCATAAAAATAAAATCAGTGCATGAAATGCAACAACCAGCTACAATTATTACCGGCACTCAGCTATAACTCGTATCTAACGTCCAGTTGACTCGGCTTAGTCTAGAGTGGCCTACTGTCAGCGTGGCTCTGATACCAAGCATTGTGGCACCCCGGCTCAGAGCGATCGGTTTACCTTGCATTGCCAGCCCAGAGACCTAGTCTTCTGGCAACACACAACAACATGGTACAGAAAAATGACCGCTTTTATTCATGCTAGCGGAGCATAGTTTATATTACAACAGTTAGCGAGGCCCAGCGGCACACATGGTGCCGCTGAACAATATGTACATTATTTAGTGGACATAAAGGGGCCTCGATCATGACAACTACTCGGCAGCGGAACAATGTCGTAGCGGGACTCCATAGCACAAGGACACCGATGTGGACACGGTCTAGACTCGGATAACACTCCTTCCCAACGAGACTTTCCTGAAATCTGGCATGACACGCCAGGTCAGTACATTGAATGTACTTGCAAGCTCACAATAAGCATAAACATAATGACAAACAATATCATGATATTTAACCATTTAATCAACAATGCAACCATACATCTAACATGATGTGACTATGTTCAACTGGTACTTGTTCCACGGGCATGCTTACTGGATGTGATCATTTCCAGACCACAAACATGATAATCTCTAAAACACACTTGTGATCCTTTCGGCGATCAGCACCCGACCAATCCATGGCCTATGATCCTTACGGCGATCATAACCCGACCAACTCTTGGCCCGTGATCCTTACGGCGATCACAACCCGACCATCTCATGGCCAAACTCAACACGATGGCCTCACTGCCATCCTTAGTACAAACTTAGTGTGCATATTTTATTAAGTGTTGACCCATGGTCTACCCTACTTTCGAGTGTGTCCGTAACCGTGGACCCGGCTATCGATAGATTAAAAACACTCTGCAGAGGTTTGTACACTGTACCCACACTATGGAACCAATGGCCTCGCACTCCCATTCGGGTGGACCAACAGTGTTTCGACGAAACCATTTCATCGTCATGACACTCTCCCGGCCATTCCGACTCAGACCCCACCGGGCTAGTCCTGGGTGGCCCCGTGTCTACCTCCAGACACCTCGACCACCGTCGTGGCCACGATCCACTCTGGGATTCGGTACCAAATTAACTTAACAATGGGCTCACAAGGTTATGCTTGCCTACCGGGCCAGGGTACAGCACGCCCATAACCTTCCCTAAATGGAGGCACCGACCAGAGGCACGACAATGAAACACATTAAGGTCGTCCCATACCGGCAAATGTGGTTGCACTGGGAAAGACTCGTTTCAACAGCACCATGACCCGGTCAACAACATGTTCAAGTTGAGTTATTAATCAGGTTCAACTTAATGTGAAAATAACCGGTGTCATAATGCCATGCTATGCATCACTTAACATATGCACCACATAACCATGCAAACAACTGAATCAACCATGCTCCTACGGAGCCATCATCAACTCATGCTACTACTCTGGTTAACATCACACCTCACTTATACCAAAATCATTACTAGCAATCTCATCGTTTTTCATCATGCAAAAATAATAATTAAACTAATTATCCAACTCTATGATCATATCATTTATTCATCACTTGCAACTAAGTTCTCCTTAGCTTACCAACAAGATTCACTTCAAACAGTCTGTAGTTCAAGTATTTTAACATGACAAGCATTTAACAGAATATAATCATCTTATAAATAATTTAAATGCGTAAATATTCATAAGTTCAAGTAGGAAAATCACAAATATTGAAGTGTCACTATGAAAATGTTACTGTGGCTTGCCTTAGTGCTGATGAGGTTCACAAAGCTCCTGGTGATCCTCAAGACAAGCTAGCTCTTCTGAAAATATTCAAAACCACAAAAAGAAAACATCAAGAAACCTTCTGAAAATTACCAGAAAATCTAGACAACAAGGAAAAATCCCATCTTTTGGGTGTTGTTAGATTTTCGGACACAGAACACAATGCAAAAAGAATCAATGCATTTGGACTTATAGATAAAAAGTTATGGCCATTTGAAGTTTCCTGGAATTTAAATGAATTTGAAATAATTAAACAGAGGGGGGTGACGTCGAAAGCGTAAACTCCCAGGGCGCCACCACTCATACCGCTTTGCTCGCATAATGAGTGGCTGACTAGCGGGCCTCGCTAGTCAGGCCGGAGGGAGGGGGGAGGGAAATAGAGGGGGGCGGCGCTTCGCCGGAGCTCACGCCGGCGGTGAGGCTTCTTGGAGCCAAATGATAGGGAGGTATCGATGGAGGAGATGATTGCACACTTGCCCATACCCGTAGCGTAGCTAACAGTGGCTGGACGGCATCGGATTTGACCTCTGCAGCGGAGACAGAGGGCGGAGGTTGCCGGAGATGAGGAAGACGGCGGCTTGGGGCGGCTCCAGGGGCTCCAGGGGGTTGGGTTGTCTTCACGGAGGAGAGGCGGAGGCCCTGGCAGGGTCGCCTTGGCTTGGGAGGGGCCAGAGCTACGGGAACGATCCGGAGGGGATCGCCGGTGAGCTCGGCGGCGGGACGGCAGCCCGCGGCCTGCCCGGCCGGGCTGCGACTTCTACTGGCTCTAGGAGGGAGTGGGAGTGGCTGAGGTGCTCCAAGAGGCTGCGGAGGGGCTGCTTTTATAGGCGGGGCGGCAAGAAGGGCTCGGGCTCCGCCGGAGGACACTTGTCCCCGGCGCCCGGCGACGAACAGCGCTAGAGAGCGAGGGAGAAGACGATAGAGGTCACGCAGGCACTGTGCACGGGCGCGGACGAGCACAGGATCAAGGGGGAAAGAGACGAACACAGTGCATGCGCACTGTGCCGTTGGCCGGACCATGCCCGTGCTTGCTGCGGCGAGCTCCGGTGTCGGCGAGCGGCAGGGGGGTGTTATGGAGGTGGATACGAGGATGGTGGCGAGGGGTGGCACGCTCTGGCCGGCTGGGCAGCGAGCACGTGCTCAACAAAGGCACTGGCGACACGCAGAGCGCGCGTATTGCATGCTAGCACGCTCGGACGAACGTGGTCACCGCGTGCACCGTGACATCAGGCCACCCTACACACTAACAAAGATGTCTATCGTGTAGTCCTTAGTAAACTGAGATGTTACCACGGTTTGGTTAGTTTCCAGGTGCAGTAGAAGTAAACTTGTGTTGCTGACAAGTTACTGGACAATAACTTTGGAGAGTTACTATGGTCAAACCACTGGGATCCAAGGGCTGAGCTTTGGGGTTTTACTATCTCTTACTAAGGTAAATAAGCACAGGGAAAACTAGCTACAATGGAGCTAGTAAAAAGGTAGTTGCTGTAGAAACTACCATTTCATCCCATAAGTGACTTTATTTTCTATAGCCAAAATATTCCAAAGAGTTGTGAAATATTTTTGCTCAGAAAGGTGCCCTAGGGTCCAAAGAATAATTGGGATTTTTCTCAGGATTTTTGGGGCAAGAAAAATTAGGGTTGCTTTGGAGCTCAAAGGTTTAGCTAGGGTTTTGGAGGCCAAAATGGATACTTTTCATTTAAGAAAAATATTCCAAACAATATTTTTAGGTTGGCCAGGGGTGAAATGATGGTTATGAGGAGGAGAGGGAACACTTGGGTGAAAATCAAGGGGTACCCAAGTGGTTAAGTCCAAATGAAATGATTCAAAACTCCAAATTCAAAACCAACTCAACTGAAAATCAAGCAAAGAAGAAGAGGGCAAAAACGAGGCTGTCACATCCCGCTACAACGCTTTGTTTAGAACTGCACCAACTAATAGCTCCACTTTTCAATATAAACATGTATCCGGTTTGCGATTTAGAATCGTCCGGATCAGTGTCAAAGCTTCCATCGACATAACCATTTACGACTAGCTCTTTGCCACCTCCATAAACGAGAAACATATCCTTAGTACTTTTCAGGTATTTCAGGATGTTCTTGACCACTGTCCAGTGATCCACTCCTGGATTACTTTGGTACCTCCCTGCTAAACTAATAGCAAGGCACACATTAGGTCTGGTACACAACATTGCATACATGATAGCGCCTATGGCTGAAGCATAGGGAACTTCTTTCATTTTCTCTCTATCTTCTGCAGTGGTCGGGCATTGAGTCTGACTCAATTTCACACCTTGTATTACAAGCAAGAACCCTTTCTTTTCTTGATCCATTTTGAACTTTTTCAAAACTTTATCAAGGTATGTACTTTGTGAAACTCCAATTAAGCGTCTTGATCTATCTCTATAGATCTTGATGCCCAATATGTAAGCAGCTTCACCGAGGTCTTTCATTGAAAAACTTTTATTCAAGTATCCATTTATGCTATGCAAAAATTCTATATCATTTCCAATCAATAATATGTCGTCCACATATAATATTAGAAATGCTACAGAGCTCCCACTCACTTTCTTGTAAATACAGGCTTCTCCAAAAGTCTGTATAAAACCATATGCTTTGATCACACTATCAAAACGTTTATTCCAACTCCGAGAGGCTTGCACCAGTCCATAAATGGATCGCTGGAGCTTGCACACTTTGTTAGCATCCTTTGGATCAACAAAACCTTCTGGTTGCATCATATACAACTCTTCTTCCAGAAATCCATTCAGGAATGCAGTTTTGACATGCATTTTCCAAATTTCATAATCATAAAATGCGGCAATTGCTAACATGATTCGGATAGACTTAAGCATCGCTACGGGTGAGAAAGTCTCATCGTAGTCAACCCCTTGAACTTGTCGAAAACCTTTCCCAACAAGTCAAGCTTTGTAGACAGTAACATTACCATCAGCGTCAGTCTTCTTCTTGAAGATCCATTTATTCTCGATGGCTTGCCGATCATCGGGCAAGTCAACCAAAGTCCACACTTTGTTCTCATACATGGATCCCATCTCAGATTTCATGGCCTCAAGCCATTTTGCAGAATCTGGGCTCATCATCGCTTCCTCATAGTTCGTAGGTTCACCATGGTCAAGTAACATGACCTCCAGAATAGGATTACCGTACCACTCTAGTGCGGATCTTACTCTGGTTGACCTACGAGGTTCTGTAGTAACTTGATCTGAAGTTTCATGATCAACATAATTAGCTTCCTCACTTATTGGTGTAGTTGTTACAGGAACTGGTTTCTGTGATGAACTATTTTCCAATAAAGGAGTAGGTACAATTACCTCATCAAGTTCTACTTTCCTCCCACTCACTTCTTTCGAGAGAAACTCCTTCTCTAGAAAGGATCCATTCTTGGCAACAAATGTCTTGCCTTCGGATCTGTGATAGAAGGTGTACCCAACAGTTTCCTTTGGGTATCCTATGAAAACACATTTCTCCGATTTGGGGTCGAGCTTATCAGGTTGAAGCTTTTTCACATAAGCATCGCAGCCCCAAACTTTAAGAAACGACAACTTTGGTTTCTTGCCAAACCACAGTTCATAAGGCGTCGTCTCAACAGATTTTGATGGTGCCCTATTTAACGTGAATGCGGCCATCTCTAAAGCATAACCCCAAAATGATAGCAGTAAATCAGTAAGAGACATCACAGATCGCACCATATCTAGTAAAGTACAATTACGACATTCGGACACACCATTACGCTGTGGTGTTCCGGGTGGCGTGAGTTGTGAAACTATTCTGCATTGCTTCAAATGTAAACCAAACTCATAACTCAAATATTCTCCTCCACGATCAGATCGTAGAAATTTTATTTTCTTGTTACGATGATTTTCAACTTCACTCTGAAATCTTTGAACTTTTCAAATGTTTCAGACTTCTGTTTCATCAAGTAGAT
This sequence comes from Triticum dicoccoides, assembly GCF_002162155.2. Lineage (NCBI taxonomy): Eukaryota > Viridiplantae > Streptophyta > Magnoliopsida > Poales > Poaceae > Triticum > Triticum dicoccoides. The sequence goes on from NC_041389.1 coordinate 287,789,151, forward strand.
ATACCCATATCTGCTCAAATCATCAGTGAAGGTGAGAAAATAACGATATCCGCCGCGAGCCTCAACATTCATTGGACCACATACATCATTATGTATGATTTCCAACAAATCAGTTGCTCGCTGCATAGTTCCGGAGAACGGTGTTTTAGTCATCTTGCCCATGAGGCATGGTTCGCAAGTACCAAGTGATTCATAATCAAGTGATTCCAAAAGTCCATCAGTATATAGTTTCTTCATGCGCTTTACACCAATATGACCTAAACGGCAGTGCCACAAATAAGTTGCACTATCATTATCAACTCTGCATCTTTTGGCTTCAACATTATGAATATGTGTATCACTACTATCGAGATTCATCAAAAATAGACCACTCTTTAAGGGTGCATGAAAATAAAAGATATTACTCATATAAATAGAACAACCATTATTCTTAGATTTAAATGAATAACCGTCTCGCATCAAACAAGATCCAGATATAACGTTCATGCTCAACGCTGGCACCAAATAACAATTATTTAGGTCTAAAACTAATCCTGAAGGTAGATGTAGAGGTAGCGTGCCGACGGCGATCACATCGACTTTGGAACCATTTCCCACGCGCATCATCACCTCGTCCTTAGCCGGTGTCCGCTTAATCTGTAGTCCCTGCATCAAGTGCAAATATTAGCAACAGAACCAGTATCAAATACCCAGGTGCTACTGCGAGCTCTGGTAAGGTACACATCAATAACATGTATATCACATATACCTTTGTTCACCTTGCCATCCTTCTTATCCGCCAAATACTTGGGGCAGTTCCGCTTCCAGTGACTAGTTTGCTTGCAGTAGAAGCACTCAGTCTCAGGCTTAGGTCCAGACTTGGGTTTCTTCTCTTGAGCAGCAACTTATTCGCTGTTCTTCTTGAAGTTCCCCTTCTTTTTCCCTTTGCCCTTCTTCTTGAAACTGGTGGTCTTATTGACCATCAACACTTGATGCTCCTTCTTGATTTCTACCTTCGCAGCCTTTAGCATTGCGAAGAGCTCGGGAATTGTCTTATCCATTCCTTGCATATTATAGTTCATCACGAAGCTCTTGTAGCTTGGTGGCAGTGATTGAAGAATTCTGTCAATGACGCTATCATCCAGATGATTAACTCCTAGTTGAATCAAGTGATTATTATACCCAGACATTCTGAGTATGTGCTCACTGACAGAACTATTCTCCTCCATCTTGCAGCTGTAGAACTTATTGGAGACTTCATATCTCTCAATCCGGGCATTTGCTTGAAATATTAACTTCAACTCCTGGAAAATCTCATATGCTCCATGACGTTCAAAACGTCGTTGAAGTCCCGGTTCTAAGCCGTAAAGCATGGCACACTGAACTATCGAGTAGTCATCATCTTTGCTCTGCCAGACGTTCATAACATCTGGTGTTGCTCCTGCAGCAGGTTTGGCACCTAGCGGTGCTTCTAGGACGTAATTCTTCTGTGCGGCAATGAGGATAATCCTCAAGTTACGGACCCAGTCCGTGTAATTGCTACCATCATCTTTCAACTTTGCTTTCTCAAGGAACGCATTAAAATTCAATGGAACAACAACACGATCCATCTATCTACAACAAACATAGACAAGCAAAATACTATCAGGTACTAAGTTCATGATAAAGTTCAATTAATCAGATTACTTAAGAACTCCCACTTAGATAGACATCCCTCTAATCATCCAAGTGATCACATGATCCAAATCAACTAAACCATAACCGATCATCATGTGAAATGGAGTAGTTTTCAATGGTGAACATCACTATGTTGATCATATCTACTATATGATTCACGCTTGACCTTTCGGTCTCAGTGTTCCAAGGCATATCTGCATATGCTAGGCTCGTCAAGTTTAACCTGAGTATTCTGCGTGTGCAAAACTGGCTTGCACCCATTGTAGATGGACGCAGAGCTTATCACACTCTATCATCACGTGGTGTCTGGGCACGACGAACTTTGGCAATTGTGCATACTCAGGGAGAACACTTTTATCTTGAAATTTAGTGAGAGATCATCTTATAATGCTACCGTTAATCAAAGCAAGATAAGATGCATAAAAGATAAACATCACATGCAATCAATATAAGTGATATGATATGGCCATCATAATCTTGTGCTTGTGATCTCGATCTCCGAAGCACCGTCATGATCACCATCGTTACCGGCGCGACACCTTGATCTCCATCGTAGCATCGTTGTCGTCTCGCCAACTATTGCTTCTACGACTATCGCTACCGCTTAGTGATAAAGTAAAGGAATTACAGGGCGATTACATTTCATACGATAAAGCGACAACCATATGGCTCCTGCCAGTTGCCGATAACTCGGTTACAAAAAAATATAGCATCACGTCTTGACCATATCACATCACAACATGCCTTGCAAAAACAAGTTAGATGTCCTCTACTTTGTTGTTGCAAGTTTTACGTGGCTGCTACGGGCTGAGCAAGAGCCGTTCTTACCTACGCATCAAAACCACAATGATAGTTCGTCAAGTTAGTGCAGTTTTAACCTTCTCAAGGACCGGGCGTAGCCACACTCGGTTCAACTAAAGTTGGAGAAACTGACACCCGCTAGCCACCTGTGTGCAAAGCACGTTGGTAGAACCAGTCTCGCGTAAGCGTACGCGTAATGTCGGTCCGGGCCACTTCATCCAACAATACCGCCGAACCAAAGTATGACATGCTGGAAAGCAGTATGACTTGTATCGCCCACAACTCACTTGTGTTCTACTCGTGCATATAACATCAACGCATAAAACCTAGGCTCGGATGCCACTGTTGGGGAACGTAGTAATTTCAAAAAATTCCTACGCACACGCAAGATCATGGTGATGCATAGCAACAAGAGGGGAGAGTGTGTCCACGTACCCTCGTAGACCGAAAGCGGAAGCGTTAGCACAACACGGTTGATGTAGTCGTACGTCTTCATGGCCCGACCGATCAAGCACCGAAACTACGGCACCTCTGAGTTCTTGCACACGTTCAACTCGATGACGTCCCTCGTACTCCGATCCAGCCGAGTGTCGAGGGAGAGTTGCGTCAGCACGACGGCGTGGTGACGATAATGATGTTCTACCATCGCAGGGCTTCTCCTAAGCACCGCTATGATATTATCGAGGAGGACTATGGTGGAGGGGGGCACCGCACACGGCTAAGAGATCAACGATCAATTGTTGTGTCTATGGGGTGCCCCTTCCCCCATATATAAAGGAGTGGAGGAGGGGGCCGGCCAAGGGGGGTGGCGCGCCCTAGGGGGGATTCCAACTCCCACCGGGAGTAGGACTCCCCCATTTCCTATTAGGAGAGGGAGAGGGAAGGAAGAGGAAGGAGGGAGGAAGGAAAGGGGGTCGCCCCCCCTCCCAACTCGGATTGGGCTTGGGGGGGCGCCCCCTCCCTTGCTCCTTTCCCCTCCTTTCCACTAAGGCCCATTAAGGCCCATATACCTCCCGGGGGGTTCTGATAACCTCCCGGAGCTCCGGTATTGTCCCAATCTCACCCGGAACCTTTCCGGTGTCCAAATATAGTCGTCCAATATATCGATCTTCATGTCTCGACCATTTCGAGACTCCTCGTCATGTCCGGGATCACATCCGGGACTCCGAACAACCTTCGGTACATCAAAACACATAAACTCATAATATAACTGTCATCTTACTTTCAACGTGCAGACCCTACGGGTTCGAGAACTATGTAGACATGACCGAGACACATCTCCAGTCAATAACCAATAGCGGAACCTGGATGCTCATATTAGCTCCTACATATTCTACGAAGATCTCTATCGGTCAAACCGCATAACAACATACGTTGTTCCCTTTGTCATCGGTATGTTACTTGCCCAAGATTCGATCATCGGTATCTCAATACCTAGTTCAATCTCGTTACTGGCAAGTCTCTTTACTCGTTACATAATGCATCATCCCGTAACTAACTCATTAGCTACATTGCTTGCAAGGCTTATAGTGATGTGCATTACTGAGAGGGCCCAGAGATACCACTACAAAAAAAATACACTTCCGTGATGATACATGTTTGTCACACTAGGTTGCGTTTTTTGTCATGCATGTACATCCATGACAAATTTATGACAGAATCAAGATAGTCATACCTGTGCTGTCATAGAAGTGTTCCATGACATTACCAAATTATCATCACGGAAGTGTCCACTTCCATGACGATAAATCGCGCGTCACAGAAGTGCTTTCATCAAGGGTGACCGACATGTGGCATCCACCGTAACAGAACGCCGTTAAGCTATCGGGTCAGGTTTTGGATCCGATAACCCGTTAACAGCCCCGACCAATGGGGATTTTCCACGTGTAAAATCATCATTGGATGGAGGAGACACGTGTCAGTTCCACGTTGGCACAGGTGTCACTCATCCAATGGGCGAGACGCACCTATGATATGTTGAAACGTGGACCAGCCCATCAGGTTTAATTGGGCTAGCCCAACTAAAGGCCCACAAGATTTTGCGGACCATAATGGGTCGGCCCAGCTAAAGGCCCACAAGATTTTGTGGACCATAATGGGCCAGCCCAGCTAATGGCCCACGAGATTTTGCGGGCCATAATGGGCCGGCCCAGGTAAAGGCCCACAAGATTTTTTGGGCCATAATGGGCCTGCCCAGGTAAAAGCCCACAAGATTTTTGTGTACCATAATGGGCCGGCCCAGGTACAGGCCCACAAGATTCTTGTGGATCATAATGGGCCGGCCCAGCTAAAGGCCCACAAGATTTCGCTGACATTAATGGACCAGCCCAGCTGTAGGCCCACAAGATTTTGAGGACCCTAGTAGGCCGGCCCATTAACTGGTTGCCATGTTTTGGGCCAAATGCCGGCCCATATTTGATCCGGTCCATTAATGGCCTGCCACGTTCCGGGCCTAAAAGTGGCCCATATGAGATCCGGCCCGTTATAAGCCTACCACGTTCTAGGCCAAATTACGGCCCAGATCAGGTCCGGCCCTTTAAGAGGCTTTGGGCTCAATTATGGCCCATATCAGATTTGGCCCGTCAATTGGACACTATGCTTTTGGGCCCACTTGCTAAAGGCCCACTTAGTAATTCTACCTGATATTAGTTTTAGCCTGTTAAGGGCCCGTTTAATATTTCGGCCCTATATTAATTTCGGCCTGTTAAAAGCTCGTCATATAGTTGGGCCTAACTACGGCCCGATTTGCATCCGGCCTGCTCGCAGCCGATATCTGATTGGGCCAAACAAGGACCGAGACAATTTTGTCCTGTTAAAAGCCCGTGATTTGATTCGCACAATCATGGGTCAGGGTTCATTTCGGGCTGCTGCCGACCCATGAGCTGTTCGGCACGTTTCAGGCCCAACCTACATTGTGATTGCATGACGGCCCGATTATGTACCGTAATTTTACGGTTTGACCAGTTTACTGCGAAGACATGATATATATACAGTAAAATAACTGCAGCATCGTGAATAAGAAAAAACCTAGACTATACACTAAAGAAATTACGACATATTACATCCACTAGGCATCAAAGTTCGCCACTATGATAATAAAGCACAAGCAAATAGCAGATTACATACACTGGGCATCAAAGATTGCTACCGGTGCAAATAAACACGCCGACAAAATAATATACAAAACCGACAGCACTTCAATAGAGTTCAAGAAAGGTTAGCCCTGCTGGGGAGCTGCAGCGCAAGCAGCTGAGCAAAATGATGAGACTGCGCTTGTTCAACACTTATATCTTCATCAGTCTGAAAGATAAACAAGCAGAAAGATGACAGGTTTTGCACATAAAAGTATCAGTGCTGACAATTCATCACATTTCTTACTAAAGAATAAAGTGACACAGTTTAAAATTGCATTAACACATTATGGTATTGTTCAGGTCAAGACATGGCAGGAAATGACATTGTGAAGGAGTTGGCAGCTTCACGACAACACTAGATTACAGATCAAGAACTCATAAGTATCAATGGTTAGTGTGCTGTCAATTTATACCGTTTCAGATTGGCAAATAAAGAGACGGTTTAGATAATAGTAGAATGATATGACATCTTTCATAGTTAAGACATTGCAGAATATGACATTGTGCTGTGGTGGGTAGGTTCACCACACCACTGGATTACAGATCAAGAACAGAAGCATACATGCAGTGCAAAAGAAGATCACTTGCTCTATATAGTTTAATTTACATGGTATGAAGAAGGAACTTGGTTGTACAACTAAAAACTTAGATTGAGAAAGGACAAACTTTTGTTTATGAACTACATAATAAACTTTAAACAAGCAATTTGATGCAAACACCAAAAATAAACAGTTGTTGCAGTCATGCCTAACCAAATACATACAACAAAGTTTGAAGGCTTGAGATGGACAAACTTACATTATCGGTGAAGACAGGCTCTAGAAAGGCCTTGTCCATGCTGGTGGGGGGGCAATTCAAGAAGTTTACCACAGAATCTTCTCCAAAAGCATTGCCTTTATTCTGCATTTTGTTAAGAGTAATTATAGATGTGATAATATACGAAAAAATGGAGAATATTTAAGATAAGATGAAGAGTGATGCTACATAACCAAGTAGCTACAAATGTAAGTGCAGCGATACAGGCAAAAGGTACAACCAAGAGCAATGCACAGCTAAACTTCTTCAGTACCAACCTTATGGTAAGAGTAAATATAGATCTGATGTGTAGAAAATGGAGGGAAAAGGAAAATAAGTTGTAGAGTGATGGTACATGAACAACTACCTATCATTATAAGTACATTGATAAAGGATATCATGTACTTACAAGAACAATGCAGAGCTAAAAAACATTGGCATTGGATATATTCTACACTAATGTAACCATTCATAGAGATCAGATAATTTGGAGCGAACAATTGATAAGCAAGCTATCATGCATACTGCTGTCACATAATGAACCAGGTATGTATGCAAGTACAGTGATACAGGACAACAGGTACTAACAAGAGCAAAGCAGCGGGCATCATATTTGCGATATCCTGTCGTTCTTTTCAAACCGGAATTCTTCTTCAAGCAGATTTCCTGCAAAAAAGATCCGTAAGGCACATGCGGAAAAGTAGAAGTTCAAATTGTCATGTGATTTCATAGACAGTACCTCATCCTGGGAACGAGACCAGTGCATAACAAGGTATTTCCATTCAATGTCTTCTAAATTTAGCACATGAGACTTCATCGGAAATTCGTTTATAGACTTGCCATCAAAGTGTGATGTCCTCAGGTAACACCGATACTGCTGCAATGCTTCCTTGAAAAGCACAAGCAAGCTTTGCTCGTCATGACTATCCAGATTGACCCTCGTATAGTTACAACAATGTAATGTAAATCATTGATGTGTTCAATCAGCAGAAAATAGGAAAATAATAACCATGAATAATAGCACTTACACGTAAGTTGGACAGGAAGATGTGAAAATGGTGTTTGTCTTCACTATAATCTTCCCATGATGGGAATATATGCACGTAGTCCCTAACAACATTGAAAGAATTGTCTTTTAAACATGGAATAAATGGAATGGGGTTCCAATCTGCAGGAATTGGCCGTCTCTGTAGTTGGGATAGGTCTTCGGCCGGTGGACTTGCTGTACTTTTTGCTGGAGTGGGATTTTTTTGTGGTACAGCTGGTGTTATGGCAAATGAAATCAGTATACCTTTTGCTGGAGTGGAGGTCCTGTGTGGTGGGGCTATTGGTGTGGCCAGTGAAGTATGGGTATAGTCTGCTGGAGTCGGTCCTACGTTTTGTGTCACTGGTTGTATAGCCAATATAAGTGGGGTGCTGCCTGATTTCTCCGGCACCACCACGTTTTTCAAGGACTTTGCTGGTGCTCCTTCAGGTTCGGCAATCACCCTCTTCCTTTTTGATGTCTGATGCACAAGAACAACATTTGAGTGGAAAAACATGGTATGATGACAGATGGAATATGTATTGATAATGGATGGGCATGGCATCTCGATATATATGATGAGTAAACTAAGCAGATGGCGGTGCAACAAAGTAGAAGAAATGCAAGACAACATATGCAAGATACCCACAATCAATAAAACATTGCCAAATTAGAACAGGCACCTTGATGGGTGAACAGGACAGGGCATCTGCCTTTGAATCCTCGAGGTTAGAATAGTCATTAGGATCATATTCTGAACAAGAATCAATAGGTGGGGAGCGTATGAGTTTCATTGCACCTAGAATGACACTCAATGCCTTGGTGCCAATTTTGTAAGTCATTGCAGTGTTTAGCTTCAAGAGTGGACTGCTGCTAGTGCGACACAAAGTAGCTACACAAATCATAGTGTAGATATAACGGGAAAACCTTAAGCATCAGAGTAAAATCAGCAAAGTGGAACTTGTTGGAATATATGTGCTAGTATTGCCGGTATGGCTAGAAAGGCTTCGGATACCAGCTCTCTTCAAGTGAAGGTGCGGTACTGTTAATATCAGTGTAACTCTCAAAGGCGACATAGCTCCGCGCATTTCCTTGCTATTCTTATAGGATTCAAGTGGGCAGGCCACTACAAATCCTATTCCTATGTTTACAAGATCCTACGAATCAAAGAGGCTCAAAGTGTCCATCACAACCGACCGTATAGACCTCTACACTGCAAATGTCCCTGCTCATCTTCAGTACAAGGAACATACTTTACTACTAGCATACTCCCTCCGTTCCAAAATATAAGTCTTGGTAGAGATTTCCACTATGGATCACATACAGATGTATCCAGATACATTTTAGAGTGTAGATTCATTCATTTTGCTCCATATGTATTCCATGGTGGAATCTATACAAAGACTTGTATTTAGGAACGGAGAGAGTACATATTAAAGAAGAACAGAAGAGGAACATGGTAAAGAAGAGCAAGCAGATTTTGGATAATAAAATGTTGGTTGCGCAGTGCCCACACATGATGAACCAGAGCGCATTAAGAATGCAACTCCCGGCTGTCTCTCGACAATTTGAGGCAGTTGGATGAAGATCCTACGTATCCTAACCCTTCTTCTTCCTCGTCTCTAATTCTTCCCATACAGAACACCGCACGGGCCGCCGACCGGACCACCGGCCCCCACCGCCTGTGTTCCTACGCCACCCCCACCCCCACCCGCGCCCCAACCCCCACCCGCGTCGAGTTTTCTTTGTTCGGCGAGGCCCCACAACCACCCGAGCCCCTTCGATCGCACCGGCGAACTCCGGCGAGCTCTGAAAAATCGACTGACCCAATTTTGAAATTTAGTCTACTGTGATTTAACTAGTGTGGAATATAAAAGGGGAAAACCATAAGCATTGGGAGTATAGTGTTGAGCATGCCATGGCGGATCTCAAGGTGCAAACCGGACAAAGGCAACTTCGCAACCAAGACAAGAAATCAGAGGAAAGCAGTGGCGATCTATTTTCTTGCTGCGATAAATAAGTTGAGCAGATACGAAAGAGTACCGCCTCTGGTGCGGCACCGTGTATGCATCTGCTAAGAATTTGATGGTGCTGCGGTACCGATGGCTGTCGGTGGCGTGGAAGCAGATCTAGGAGGGTAGATGGTGGCGGCGGGGCACGGTGGACGAGACGGTCGTTGGAGCGGCGCCAGCAAGGTGGACGACGGCGTGGATGAAGCGAGAGGACGGGATGCAAGGATCCCGGTCCGAAGGCGTAGATGAGAGAGGTCGATCTCTTGTAATGGATGGCGGCGTCGGGGTATCAACTCCGGCATGGTGGAGGAGGACGGCGGTGGATGGGGTGGCAGACGGCGGCTGATGGAGGAGGGTGGGGTGGAGAGGGTGTTTTGGCGCCCACGGAGTACGAATGGGAAAAAGGGAGGTAGAGAGGAAGGGGGAACCATGTATTCAGGGCGCGCTTGTCTCAAATGCGAGGAAATTTACAAACTTAGCCCCCGTTTGAAATTTCTACTACATCACAACAACATTAGTCAGTTGGGGATAGGACGGTAATCTCGCATACACCGAATATTTGCCGACGAGAGTTTGTTTTTGGCGCCCACCGTGTATGAGTATGAATCGGGAGGGAGTCGATTTCGGCCGAGGACACACTGTGTTTTGGCGCCCACCGTGTATGAATCCAGGTGAGAGGCGGTTACATCACGTTTGGGTGAAATTACAAACCTACCCCTATCAAAACCTATAGAAATCTAGCAGATAGGCTTTGCGTGGCAGGGATAGGCAGTAGTGATTTCCATCTCACAGATTTTGGTTTCGGGCGGTTACTGCGACTTTCCCCGCTTCGTTCAAATTTTGCAGAGTACACGTTTACTGTGCCAACTCAATTCGAATCCCATTTGTATTCTATTTTTTTCGGGCGGGATCCATTTTCAATTGGAATTACATTCTATATACATCAAATTTTTTATATACTTTCAAAAGCACAACAAAGAATTCTGCTCCTTTATATGTATAATATGATTTACAAATACAACGATCTCGAAATCTTAAGGTTGAATTCGAAAAAATTTAACCAAATTATGTTCTACTAAAATGTATGGATCAGTAATATCTACATATTAAATAACATAGATGTGCGTGAATTCATATGAGTATGCATGTTTGATAGATCAATTTTGGTTCGAGTATGGATTACATGTATCATCATCTCAAATTCAAATATTTGAATCCCTTTTTTGTTCACTCCTTTCACGCCCATCTCTCTCACATGCATGCTCCTTCAGGTAGCTATCACTCTCTTTTCTCCAGCTCACCCGCATGCTCACTTCATGTTTCTCCTATCCTCGCAAACATGGTCTCTCGATGTCTCCCTTGAGAAGTGTCACACTCTCCTTATCATTACACATTACACGGTTTTCATTATCTCTCACGTGTCTACTGTTCTCTGGTATCACTCAGTACCTAAGCTTTCTTTTTCACCGCCACACACACAGTCTCCACTCGTCTTTCACTTCGTCTTTCTCTCTATGGGATTCTCTCACACACCCTATATGTCTCTACATATGACTCATACCACTAAAATTACTCTCTCTCTCTCTCTCTCTCTCTCTCTCCTGTAGACACAACATTTGTTGCGGTCTCCTTTTCGTCTCCATCCCAGACTGACATTATTCATTTGTTTACCGATCAGACAACCCCGACTACCGTCTCCTCTCTCTCTCACACAGACACACACACACAACTCCTGCTGCCACTCCCCTTCCTGACTACCGTCTCTCTCTCTCTCTCTCACACACACAAAACTCTCGCTTTCGCACTCCGACTCGTATTTCTCTCACAAACATTTATCAACTAGCTAGCCTCTAGATAGGTTTATACACCCGCACACTCGTGCTTCCACCATCGCATACATGTCTCTCTCCTGCTCCTTGTATCTATGTAGATTATTCTTCCCTTCTTGAGACACGCCCTCTCGATCGTGCACACGCGCACTATCACCTCATTTTAAGTTGATACCTATCACACACACACTCCTTGTGTCTTTGTCACACATGCACTCCGTCCTCCTCCACTCTCCCTCTCTCACACACACATGGGCTTTTTGCAACAACTATCAAGATGCCCATGCGTTGCACGGAACATCAAGATGCATTTGTATGAGTAGTTTATCTTGTGGGGGAAAAGGATGAATGAGGGAAGGCCTTATTTGGAGAGGGGTGTGGGTATCTTTTTGCAAAATTGCCATAGTTTCCTTCCTATCCATCAGATATAGATCGGACGACCTATATTGCAGGATGGCAGGCACACGATCATCACCGACAATGCTTTTTATAAGAGTGGGGATAAAAAATAGGTTGGTGATGATGGTGGGCCTACCATCCTGCAATGTAGGTCGTCCGATTTATATCTGACGGATAGGAAGGAAAATATGGCAATTTACCCGCACTCTTCACCACATTTGCAGATAAGGCCTTCCCTCGTTCATCCTTTTCTCCCACAAGATCTTGATGTTCCATGCAACGCACGGGCATCTTGCTAGTAACAGTAGAAATTAGACATATACCACTTCTCGAGTCTTGAAACCAACAACATTCCTCCCTTATCTCATCAAAACCACCAAAGGAATATATTTTGAGTGAAACATAACATATTTTTAGTGATATACGTATTTAAAAACTAGACTTTTTTTCTATAAAATCGATGAATATGTATTAATCTACTTTGATCGTGTGGCAACGCATTGGCACATTGCTAGTAGTTATTATAATTTTTTGGACACCAGACAAATGGTGGAGTACATATACGAAGAGAAGAGGCGCATGCACGCAGTCAGCCTCTCGTTGTCTCGCACGCATGAGTGTTACATAAAGGCAACGTTAACAAATAAACCCTAAAACCCTAGGTGCACGATTGCTGCATTCGCGGGTACCGGGTACATGGTGGAGCACTGGAGCACCTTTGTGGGAATAGTCAGCTCGCGTGATAATTTGATCCGTAGGAGTTGATGGTCGGGACCATAGGTGAACGACTTGGAGCGCGGTGGCTCGCCAGTTGCCACAGATCGAGTAGCCACGTTTAAAATATCGTTTTTAGCGGGGTTAAGAGTTCTGATTTTCAATGGCGCGTTATAAGTAGTAAGTAGTTTAGAACGATTCGTATGGAGCGAAAATGGAATTCATAGTACTACGTACCTCCTTGGCGTATGGTTGTATGTTTTTTTTGTTTTTTTTGCGATGGAGGTTGTATGGGTTTATGTTGCAAGATGTTGAACCTGGTAGTTCTAGGGCAAATACTATGGTTTAGATTTAGATGCTGGTTTTCAGTAATGAAAATCGGAAGGGGAAACCCTTCTTTGATTAAAAAAAACTACTACCTCCATTCTGGTTTACTAGTCCCCATCGTACTTTGGGTCAAAGTTTGTCCACGAATTTTACTTGTAAAATGTGAATGGAAAACGAGATTTTGTTATACCCAAACAAAAAAGGACTGGAGGGAGTGATTGCTCTGACACAGACGCGACCTCTCATAGCGCAGGCATTGAACCGGCACGCCGGCCAAGAGGGCCGCACTCGCTGCAGGCCCGACTGAGCACGCCTCCTCGCAGCGTGCAACAAGCTTAAGATTGCCCCGCCTGCCTTCATTGAATCCGCGCGTGTGACAGCAACACGTCCTTCCGCGATCCGGCAAGCATTTTAGAACACAAAAAATAACTAAAATATAATTAATTTACACATGGTCTTGACTTGTTTTGCTCGCACTGGTAGCGGGAACTAGTAGAGGTTTTTCTTTATTTATAACTCTCCTCACATTTTTTTGGCTTTGAAATGAATCATGGTTGTGGACATTATGTATGAAATGTGCAGATATCTGTGAACATGAGTTTGATGTGGAAGTTGAACTTGGAATGTCGGGCTTGCGCGTGAACTATACCATGTCCAATGCTTCGTCTGTTATTGTTTGGAAAGTAATTGATGTTATTACATGACCCAAAAAAACACGTTGTGCCACATCAATAGATGCACGGACATCACAACAGACATGCTGACTGGATAAACATTTGAACCTAGCTATTATGAAGGAAATTTTGTATTGACAATAGTTTTAGATAGCAGGAGACGCCTAGCCTGCTCTGCCTCTGCTAGCTTATTTCTGGCTTCTTCCATTCTTCTTTGGCTTGGGTGAAGAGAGCATCTGATTGCTCTTTTCGCTTCTTTAGGAACTCAGCTACATTCTCAAGGGCTGCTGCATGCTTTCTTTCAGCCTTTACTAATGCCACGAGGACACGAACAACTGACGACTCCACTTGGCTTGTGTGTAATCCAGCATCATCTGGGAATTTGCACCTTGTGTCTAATCCAACATCATTAGGTAAATGGCACCTTGTGTGTAATCCAACCTCATTTTGGAAACATGATCTCGAGGTTGACCATACTTCCCTCCTCGCAGGAACTGCATCCTGACATTAAGTTACTTATTTTTTAGATCAATACTCAGAGCAACGAAGAGCTATTTAGTAGAAGCCAGTGTAAGTGCATCTAGTGCCCCTTAGTGATTTTGGTGTATTGAAGACTTATAGGTTAAGTAACTGATGCGTTTGTGAGTGTACACATGTCTATAAGTCTATGAGGAGTTTGATATTTACAGAGAAAGTCGACCCCTAAAAATGAAGTTCTTCGACTGAAGACTTTGATATTCTGAAGACTTTCTGAAGACTTTGAAAGTGAAGAAATTGGTGTGACCTTGAAGACTTGATATTCATTCGAGGAATATGAAGCGTGAAGACTTTTGTTTTCGTAGTTTCATTTTCTCTTTGTTGAGTCGTAGGAAACACCGTACTGTTAAAGGGGGTCGAGGAAATACTAAGGAAAAATTTCCATGTGATACTCACCTCAAAATCCTACACCTACCAATCCCTTCTAGTGAAGCCATTGGAAATCTCATACAGTTCAGTCAAATTCTTCAGTGACAGAGACGCAGTTCTTCTGGTCACTGAGGACTTTGCTCTGACGGAGGAGTTAGGAATTCGCCAGTGCGAATTGCCTACACAGTGAGGAACATGATAGCCCTGAGGAATTTGAGAGTCAAATTTCCGACCGTTGCTGTGCTGCGCGCCGGCTGTCCGAAATATCTTATCGACCTAACGGTCATATCATTGAAGGGCATTTATGTCTTATCATGTCGGGTTGCTCCCTAGGCTATAAATAGCCGCCCCCCTACAACCACTAGTTGGTTGGCTGCTCCGAGAGAACTTGACACTTGTCATTTGAGAGCAACCCATCCTCCGAGGACTTTGAGCGAAAATCATCAAGTGAGGAAAATCCCAAAACCAAACCCCCACAAACCCAAAGTGATTGAGCATCACTGAAGAAATTGATCCTGCGTGGATCCGACGCTTGTTACCTTTGAAGACTGTGCTTCTTCCAGACGGTTAGGCGTCAAGGTCTAGAGCATCCAAGAGGAATTGTGGATCACCGAGTGACCAAGTCTGTGAAGGTTTGGAAGTCACCTGAAGACTTACCACGAGTGATTGGACGAGGCCTGCGTGGTCTTAGTTCAAGGAGAATACAGTGAGGACTGGGTGTCCTGAGTTGCGGCTCAGAGACTGGGTGTTCGGGACTGTGTGTCCTCGAGTTTAAATACTCAGCCGCTCCAACCAGACGTACAACTGAGACAGCAGTTGGAACTGGTTTACCAAATCATTGTCTTCACCAACTGACTGGTTCTATTTCCTAAACTGCTTCATTTCCTCATTACTGTGTTGAATGTTGTTCATATATGTGCTTGAAGACTTTGACTGAAGACTTTCACAAATTCCTCCGCTCAACTTCTTCAGTCTGTTTGTCTTCATCTTGCTATCCTGTGTTTACGCTTTCCGTACTCTGTGTTAGTCTTCATTTCATCATGATGACTATGTTTGTATCCTGTTATGTTTACTTCTGAGTACATATTCCGCTGCAAGTAGTTCTTCGCTAAGGAATTTCCTCACCAGCAAATTCCTTAGTGAAGAATTCATAAAAATCGCCTATTCACCCCCCTCTAGTCGATATAATGCACTTTCAATTGGTATCAGAGCAAGGTACTCCCTTGTTCTGTGTGATTTTGGTTTAACCGCCTGGAGTTTTAGTTATGTCGACCACAGGTATGATCAAGGTCTCGGCTGGGTGTCCTACCTTTGATGGAACGGACTACCCCTACTGGAAGAACAAGATGCGAATGCATCTTGAGGCAATTGACAATGATCTCTGGTATGTTGTGGAAAATGGTGTCCCCTCTGTCACTCCCACACTGAACGCTACCGATGTGAAGAGATTCAAACAACTCGATTCTCAAGCGAAGAATATCATATGTGGCCATCTGAGCAAAGGACAGTATGGAAGAGTGAGTGCTTTGGAAACTGCTAAGCTTATCTGGGATAGGCTGTCAAAAGTAAATGAAGGAGTTTCAACTCAGCGTGACTCTCGAGTCGATGTTCTTAGGAATCTCTTCAACCGCTTCAAAAGACTCGACAATGAGACTGTCCAACAAACCTTTGATCGCCTCACTGACATCTCAAATGAGCTTCAAGCCCTCGGTGCCACTGACATCACTGATCATGAAGTTGTGAAGAAACTGCTGAGATCGCTTGATTCCTCATTTGATACTCTGGGACTGATGATACAAGAACGTGCTGACTACAAGTCGCTTGATCTTGCTGATATCCTCGAAAGGCTAAACACTCACGAGTTCCAGCTTGCTGAAAAGAGAGATCTCTATGGCTCAAACTATGGCAAACCACGTGCCCTGAAGGCTAAGGTTGTGTCTGACTCTGAATGTGAGGATTCTGGTAGTAGCCTTGGTGATCCTGAAGAACTGAGCCAGGATCTAGCACTGCTTGTGAAGAAATTCCAGAAGTTCACAAGACGTGGTCGCTTTGGAAAATCCTCAAGAGGAAATGATTCCTCATCCAGTGACTATAAGAGAAGACTTTGCCACAAATGCAAGAAGCCTGGTCACTATATTCAAGATTGTCCTCAGTGGGAAAAGGAAATGAAGAAGAAGAAATACAAGGATTACAGTTCTGATGATGCGAAGAAGAAGAAGAAATCGTCAAAATCTTCGTCATCAAAACCCTCAAAGTCTTCATCTCACAAGAAGGGCAGCTCCAAGAAAGCTCGGGCATTCATTGGCAAAGAAATGGACTCTGAAGCTGAATCTGAGGAAAATGATGAAGAGGAGGAGTCTGAAGAATCTGAGTCTAGTGTGGCGAGTCTGGCCGTTGCTACTGCTTTCGTCAGCAAGTCCATCTTCAACATTGAAGAAACCGACTCCACCGACAAGCCCAATGAAGATAATGATGGCTACGCTCCCACCTATTGCTTCATGGCAAAATGAGCTAAGGTACTCAAATACAACTCCTCTGACTCTAGTGAAAATGAATCTGATGAGGATCTCAAGCCCAGCTACTCTAAACTTGCTAAAATTGCTGTGAAACAACAACGGGCTCTTGAAAAGGTTCAAAACATGCTAGATAAAAGTGATGATATGTTGGGTGAAGAAATGGATCGCACTAAAGCCTTGACTGAAAATCTTCAGAGACTTCAGTCTAGGTATGATAACCTTCAAGGTCATCATAACTCTCTCTTGTCTGATCATGAGAAACTTTCTTATGAATTTCTTCAAGAAAAGCAAGATCATGAGAAGCTTTCTCTTGAAGCTCTTCAAAGAAAGGAAGATCTTGAAAAGCTAAGAGTGTGTTATGAAGATCTTCAGAAGGAGCGCGATTCATTACTAGCTCAACAAATCAGTGCTTCTCAGGAAGAATTTGTTCCTCCATGCTTAAAGTGCATTGAACGTGAATCTGCTAATTCTTCAAATGCTTCAAATATTACAAATTCTTCATCTGCCTCTGCTATCACTAATTCCTCATCTGAGGACATTGCTAGTATCACTGACAATGCAGGGCTGAAGGAATTGTACATGACAGGCATGTACAAAAGCCTCAAAGGGCATCAGACACTTTGTCATGTGCTCAAAAAGCAGATCCTCAACAGAAACCCTAGGAAAGAGGGTATTGCCTTTGAGAGGAAACTCAATGCCGATGGAACATATTGGAAGCCTGAGCAGTATCCCAAAACCTCATGGGTTGCTGCAAAGGGACCTCCAGTTGATCCATCTAACTTATCTGGCTTTACATGTGAATCTTCTCATTCTTCTGATGAGTCATTTGACTCCAACTATAAACTGTTGAAAAATCAGAATGGTGAAGTATTTGCTAGATATGTTGGCACTAACTGCAGGAACGGTTCCCCCATGAAGAAAATATGGGTTCCCAAAAGCTGTGTTGAAAGTCTTCAGGTGAATGTCCTCATGACACCACCTCTGAAGAACAGGAACCCCAGATCAAATTCTTCACATGGATCAAATTCCTCAACTGGATCAAAGTCCTCATATGATTATCATCATGCTAACAACTCTGTCTCACAGGGTAGAGCTAAGGGCTATGAATATGTGCATTATTCTTCAAACCATTATGTTCATAAGTCCTTGAAGAATTACTCTGCTTATTCATATGCCTACCCTAACCCCTCTTATGGTAAGCGAAATGGTTTGGCATCTTTGCCACCTTTCTCACATGGTGCTCGCAGGATGATGAACTCTTTGACACCCCTCCAGATGTGGGTGGTGAAGAAAAAGAACTAATCTCTTCTACAGGGTCAGGTCTCCAGACGTGCTCTAACGTCTGAAGAATTTGCTGGGGACCTGACAAAAATGCCTGAAAGGATGCAGGCGAATCATGATGAAATGAACTTTCATTTCACACGTCCTCGTACTGCTATATCTGTTTACTGCTTGATGAAATTCATCTGATGAACTTGATATCATATTCTTCACTGATGAAGCATATGAGATTGTAAGCTACACTAATTCATCTGCAGGATGATCAACCCAAAACCACTGAATGGGTCCTCGATAGTGGATGTACAAATCACATGACTGGTGACAAGAATCTATTGATGGATGCTCCCTTATCACCGTCACCTCTGAAGCATATCATCTTTGCTGACAAAGGCAAAAGTCAGGTATTGGGTCTTGGTAAGGTTGCTATCTCTAAGGATAAGCACATGGACAAAGTCATGCTTGTTGAGTCCTTAGGATACAATCTCATGTCAGTCTCAATGCTTTGTGATCTTGATATGGTTGTTGTCTTCGGGAAATATCGCTGTGTTGTGATTATGGAAGCTGACAATTCCAAAGTCTTCGAAGGCTTTAGGAGAGGTGATCTGTATATTGTTGATTTCTCTACAGGACCACAACCAGCCGTGTGTCTACTTGCAAAAGCTTCAGAAGGCTGGCTATGGCATCGACGACTTGGTCATGCAGGCATGAGGAATTTGAACACGCTTGCGAAGAAGAAGCATGTCATTGGCATTGAGAATGTCAAATTCCTCAAGGATCACTTATGCGGAGCATGTGAAGCCGGAAAAATGACCAAGGCCAAGCATCCAGCGAAGACTATCATGACCACTACACGTCCATTTGAATTGCTTCACATGGACCTCTTCGGACCTAATCATTATTCAGCAGTCACTAATGATGCATCTTTATATGGTTTTGTCATTGTTGATGATTATTCTCGATATACATGGGTACACATTGTTACTTACAAACATGAAGTGCAGGAAGTCTTCAAACGATTTTCCTCGAGGGCTTCAACCAACTTTGGTGTGAAGATCAAGCATATCAGAAGTGACAATGGAACTGAGTTCAAGAATTCTGGTCTTGATGCTTATCTTGATGAACTTGGTATTACTCATGAGTTATCTGCTCCCTATACTCCTCAGCAGAATGGCGTCGTGGAGCGCAAGAACAGAACTCTTGTTGAGATGGCTCGCACTATGCTTGATGAATACAAAACGCCTCAGCGTTTTTGGATTGATGCAATTGATACTGCCTGCCACATCATCAACAGAGTATATCTTCACAAATTCTTCAAGAAGACTGCCTATGAACTTCTCACTGACAAGAAACCCAATGTGAGTTATTTCAAAGTCTTCGGTGCTAAATGTTGGATTAGAGATCCTCACCACAACTCTAAATTTGCACCGAAAGCACATGAAGGTTTTATGCTTGGTTACGGAAAGGACTCGCACACGTACAGAGTCTTCAACATTGTTCTTCACAAGATTGTTGACACTGTAGATGTGCGGTTCGATGAAACTAATGGCTCGCAAAGAGAGCACCTACCTTCTGTGTTAGATGAACCAGCACCTGAGGATGCTATCAAGCTCAAGGCAACTGAGGATGTCATTCCTACTGAAGAATCCGCTGAAGAATTCATTCCTGTTCATGAAGAACGTCGAGCTGATGCACCTGAAGAACGTGATGAGGAAAATGGTGCTGAAGAAAATGCGGATCAAAATCCTCAGCGACAACCAACTCATCCACGCGTTGCAAAAGAAGTGCAAGTGGAGAAGATCATCGATGACATTAGCGCACCAGGTCCTCTCACACGCTCAAAAGCCTCACACTTATCTAACTTTTGTGGGCACTATGCTTTTGTCTCTATCACAGAGCCCACTAAGGTAGATGAAGCATTTCTGGAGCCGGAGTGGATTCAGGCTATGCAAGAAGAATTACATCAGTTCAAGCTGAACAATGTCTGGGAATTGGTCAATCGCCCAGATCCTCGCAAGCATAATATCATTGGCACAAAGTGGATCTATCGCAACAAGCAAGATGAAAATGGCCTTGTGGTGAGGAATAAGGCACGACTAGTAGCTCAAGGCTACACACAGGTTGAAGGAATTGATTTCGACGAAACTTTTGCACCTGTTGCTAGACTTGAGGCTATTCGCATTTTACTTGCCTATGCTAACCATCATGATATCATCTTATATCAAATGGATGTGAAAAATGCATTCCTCAATGGTAACTTGAGGAAGAAGTATATGTTGCTCAACCCCCAGGTTTTGAAGATCCCAAGAATCTTGACAAAGTCTTCAGACTCAACAAGGCCCTCTATGGCCTCAAGCAAGCCCCTCGGGCGTGGTATGATACATTGAAGGAATTCTTCATAAAGAATGGCTTCACACCCGGTTCACTCGACCCTACTCTTTTTACTAAATCGTATGATGGTGAACTGTTTGTGTGCCAAATATATGTTGATGATATTATTTTTGGCTGTACTAACCAACGATATAGTGATGAATTTGCCTATATGATGAGTGAAGAATATCAAATGTCTATGATGGGAGAGTTGAAATTCTTCTTAGGTCTTCAAATTCGTCAGCAGCGCAATGGCATATTCATATCTCAGGAGAAATACCTCAAAGATGTACTGAGGAAATTCGGCATGCAAGATTGCAAAGGCGTCAAAATTCCTATGCCCACAAATGGCCATCTATGCACTGATGAAAATGGTACTGATTTCGATCACAAGGTATACCGCTCCATGATTGGTTCCTTATTGTACTTATGTGCATCTAGGCCAGATATAATGCTTAGTGTTTGCATGTGTGCCTGATTTCAAGCTGCACCGAAGGAATCACACCATAAGGCTGTGAAGCATATTCTTCGATATCTAGCTCACACACCAACACTAGGATTATGGTACCCCAAGGGCTCTGCTTTTGATCTCATTGGATATTCTGACTCTGACTATGCTGGTGATCGTGTGGACCGCAAGTCAACATCTGGCACTTGTCATTTCCTCGGACGATCTTTGGTCTGTTGGTCCTCGAAGAAATAGAACTGCGTATCACTGTCTACTGCTGAAGCTGAATACATTGCTGCTGGCTCATGCTGTGCTCAACTGCTTTGGATGAAGCAAACCCTCAAGGACTATGGCGTCAACGTGAAGAATGTGCCTCTCCTCTGCGACAATGAGAGTGCCATCAAGATTGCTCACAACCCAGTTCAGCACTCGAAGACCAAGCACATCCAGATTCGTCATCATTTTCTTCGTGATCATGTGTTGAAGGGCGATATCTCCATCGAGCATGTGAAGACTGAAGAACAGCTAGCTGATATCTTCACTAAGCCCTTGGATGAGAAGAGATTTAGCAAGTTGCGGTGTGAGCTAAATATCTTAGAATCTTCGAATGTTCTTTGAAAAGGACACACATCCTAACCCTTATGCAGAATTGATGACTTAGATGTGCAACACATGAAGAAACGTTTTTCTTCAATCAATGAAGAATAACACTCTAAGTGTGAAGAAATTAATGAAGAATTTGATTCTCAGAACCCTACGACAATTGTACGCGGTGTCTGAAATCATCATTCTTATACGGTGGGTTACGCCACCACAAAAGTTGAAAATCTTCAATTTGAGTTTTTTTCCACTTTTGAAATTCTTCAGTTTTACAAATTCTTCAACTTCGCAAAATCTTCAATGTTTCCGTCGTTTTTCTTCATTGACGATATATATATGTGAGTTTATGTCCTCTACAGCATTCACTTATTGCTATTTCTTCAAGTTGCGATTTCTGCTAAGTGAATGTGATCGGACCCTTCCCCCTCTATGCTATACTCAACCCAGTCTATTCACAAATTCTTCATGTGCGTTCTGATTGAAACTCGTTCAAAGTCTTCACTGTGTCCTAACAGCCGAAGAAATTGCGAACGAAATTTTTAAAAAACAAATCTTATCCAGATTTTCGGTTTTACCACTCAAACCGTTCCGCATCCCACAATGCATTAGTTTATTCACCCACGATCTTACACGATCTCATCTGCACAGTACGTGGGTGACACATGTCGCGTGAAGAAGAAAGGGCAGGGGCATGTTCGTCCCAAAATGGGCGAACAGTTTTTACCGTGGCTGTAAATACCCCTCTGTCGGTGTCAAAACCGGCGGATCTCGGGTAGGGGGTCCTGAACTGTGCGTCTAGGCGGATGGTAACAAGAGACGAGGGACAGAATGTTTTTACCCAGGTTCGGGCCCTCTCGATGGAGGTAAAGCCCTACGTCCTGCTTGATTAATATTGATGATATGGGTAGTACAAGAGTAGATCTACCACGAGATCAAGGAGGCTAAACCCTAGAAGCTAGCCTATGGTATGATTGTTGAGATGTATGTTCGTCCTACGGACTAAGGCCCTCCGGTTTATATAGACACCGGAGAGGGCTAGGGTTACACAGAGTCGGTTACAATGGTAGGAGATCTACATATCCGTATTGCCAAGCTTGCCTTCCACGCCAAGGAAAGTACCATCCGGACACGAGCCGGAGTCTTCAATCTTGTATCTTCATAGTCTTGGAGTACGGCGGATATTGATAGTCCGGCTATCCGGACACCCCCTAGTCCAGGACTCCCTCAGTAGCCCCTGAACCAGTCTTCAATGACGATAAGTCCGGCGTGCATAATGTTCGGCATTGCAAGGCGGGTTCCTTCCTTGAATAATCCAGAGAAGATCATGAACACCAGGATAGTGTCCGGCTCTGCAAAATAAATTCCACATTCCACCGTAGAGAGAATAAAATGTACACTTAGTTCAATCTGCTGACATATTACGCAGCGTGTCATCACACCGCTACCAAGCCTTTGTTTGAATCGTTTTTTTACTATACCACCTCAGCACGTTTAGCGAAGCGGTTTCCTTGGCACGTCTTGTCGAAGCAGAGATCGTGTTCCCCTTATGCCGGGATCCTCATCAATACGTGCATGGGTAACCCAACCGTTCCCGTCGCCACACCTCCTCTATCGAAGGGGAATCCCAAATGGTCACGGAGACGGCCCTTGGTATTTCTTCCCCTTTATAAGAGGACCAAGGCTCGCCCTTGTTCTTCAATCTCGCATCGAATCTTTTCCCCGCTCCCAGTTCCAACACCCAGAGCCTCAGATTCGAGCGCTTCGGATCCTCAATCATGTCCGGCTCCGACCTCCAGGGCCGAATGGATGCCCTCCTCCATCACGGAGGAGGACATATTGAAGTTGCGTGAGGCCAAGTACCTGGCCTACGAGGTTTCGCACAGGTTGCCTGCCCAAGGGCAGGCTGTGCCAACCCCCGAGCCCAGTGAATACGTCGTTTTCGTATCCCACCTCCGTCGGGGTTTAGGCTTCCCGACGGATCCCTTCGTGAGAGGGCTCTTGTTCTACTACGGGCTGGACTTTCACGACTTGGCTCCGGAGTCCATCCTCCATATCTCCACATTCATTATTGTCTGTGAAGCCTTCCTCCGCGTCATTCCCCACTTTGGCCTATGGCTGAAGACCTTCAAGGTAGAGCCGAAGATGATCGGGGGACGTCAAGCGGAGTGCGGCGGGGCGACCATAAGCAAGAAGGTCGATACCCCGTGGCTTGAGGGTTCCTTCCAAGAGGAACTTGGACTGTGGCAGCAGGAGTGGTTCTATATCACCACTCCAAGGGGCAGCAGGCAAAAGCCGCCTCCCTCATTCCGCCCGGGACCTCCACGCCAACTGATGTCGTGGGTCAACCAAGGGCTCAACTGGGGGCCGTCCGAAGACGTGCCCTCACTGCAGGGCCGGATTCGAGTTCTCCAAGCGAGGGAGATCGACCTGATCAAGGTGATGCAGGTTATGCTAATCAGGCATCTCCTGCCCTGCAAACGCCCGTCCTTTCCGTCTATGGGAGTTCAATCCGGAGGGACCTCGGATTCTCCAACACTTCATGGGTGCGACACCCGTGGAGATGTACAAGTTGTTCTTCGGACCGCAGGTGGCGTGTCCGGATTTAGCCGAGGATGCAGGCCTAAGCCGTGATCGCTCGAATACTCAGGTAAGTAGCTCAGAATCCGGACATTCTGTTTATGTGCCTTTCTAGAGTTCGCCTCCTGACCCTTTGTTCTTTACAGGAATGGGTGGCGCGATCAAGGCTGATAAGGTGTCCGGCCCCCCTCCCAGAGACCGCACTGGAGCCCGTGCTGGTCAGAATGTTGGAGGTTGCGCCCACAGAAGGGGGCGACGGGGAAAATAAAGGAGCTAATATTTCGCCCAAAGGGGCGACTGAAGAGGGGGGAACCAAGAACCCCTCCCTTCAGAGGGAGAAGAGGACCGCCTCTGAAGATCCGGAGGCCAAAGCCCCTAAGCGTGGGAAGAGATCTTCCCCGGGGGGTCCGGCGCCCGGAGAGAATCCGGACACACAATCATCACCAAAGGATCAGCCCTCCAGCGGGCCGTGAGTATAAAAGAGGAAGTTAATGAATAAGAAGGTACCTTCATTTGTGCTTCTGTAGGTAACCGAAATATTTATATTATAGTTCGGATCTGCAGCCTTCTCAGATGAGTTCATCTTCGGGGGACCTTCTTCCAGAGATGATGGAGAGCGATACGCCTCCGTCCGCAGCGCCGCCAAATGAGGCAGGCGAACCCGAAGTGTCATCACGGAGGGTATCCGCGAGTCCGGAGGGGCCAGAGAGTTCGGCACCTACTGGTGTCCGGCCGGGGGAACTGAAGAATCTGCTTGAGAGGGCGTCCATTTCAGAAGATCACCGTGCGTTAATGCATATGGTGATTGGAAGGATTTCGTCCGCCGAGAGCGGATTGCGTAATGCCGCCATGAGTTTGCTGGCGGGATTTGAGGTATGCAGTAATGATGCACCCCTTCGTTTTTTAACAGTTTTGCATATAAAAAATGCGCCCTGTATAGATAGTAGCCCCTGAGACTCGGTAGGTTGTCGGAAACGACAGTGTGCCGAGGATCGAAATCTCAAAATCTCAAGTAATGAATACCGCTGTCCCTATGCAGGTGGCGGATAGTCCGAGGGGCAGCCGGACTAATGATGTTGCCGAATTAAGTCGGCAACTTGACATTGCGGATGCGGACATCGCACTTGTCAACCGGTGACTTGACGAGTCGCAAGGTAAGTAAATTCTCCGCAGTCGCTTTATTCAAGGGGGTCAAAGCCCTCCTCTGATAAACTGTATGCTGTTGTACAGACGGTGCTACTGATGTGGAGAGCCTTCGGGCCGAACTTGCTCGAGCTAAGGAGCAAGCCCGAAGGAGTGACACGGCTGCCTCGAAGGCGGCCGAAGAGTTGAAAGCCGAAAAGGCTGCACACTGCCTAAGCAGGGCGGAGGTGGCCGAATTGGCCATGAAATTAAAGGATGCTACCGACCGCAATGAGGCTCTTAAAAAGGAGCGCTTATCGGAGCGGGAAAACCTGAAGAAGGCCACCGCCGAAGCCAAGGATGCCCGCTCTGCAATGCGGGCTATGAAAGAGGAGCTGCGCCAGGCTGGAGAGATAGTGGCTAGCAAGCCTTTTCTGCTGCGTCGCCGGTTTATGGATGCAAAGTATGCTCAATTTGAACGGCTGTGGAGTCCGGAGGATCCATATATGGACTTGGCTGCGAGTGCGGCTGATGCCGTTAAGCACTTCCGGAGCCAGGAGGATCACGAGACGGAAGGGCTATATTGGTCTCAATTCCACAGTCCGGATCGCTCTCTTCCGTTGACGGACCGGTTGTCCGAATGGGCCGAGTTAAATAGATTGTCCGGACTTGCCATGACTGACATCATAGCCCATGTCTGGCCAGAGAGGTCCAAGGCGACGAGCTACTTCGGCTTATTGCAGCAATTCCTTGGAGCGGTGCCGCATATAAAGGACATGAAGCGGTCGGCCTGCATCGAGGGCGCGTGGATGGCTCTTGCCCGTGTGAAGGCGCATTGTCCGGAGATGGATGCCACCGCTGTTGCCTCCCAGGGTTCGGATGAAGACCGGCTCCCTGCCGAGCACTATTTCGGGGAAGTTATGCGTGGCACTCGTGTAATAGAGTCGCAATGCTCAAAGAATGTAACATTCAAATTAACGCATTAGCTTGTGAATCGATGATTATGTTACAACTGCTTTTTATACTTGTGCGTCCAAGTAGTAAAACTTCTCTTGTGCGGCCGTTTACGTATACTTGTGTATAACTTGAAAGATGGCAGTCTTCGGCTTCAGCCCCCACGCACAAGGTGCTGGGGTGTTCGCAAAAATAGCGCGTTTTCACACTTAATCCGATGTCTCGGTCCTGTTATAAGGAGGTGGTAGCGTAGCGAACAAGGCAATCCGGACTATAATGCTTTATCACTTTCACTTAGCCAGTGGAGCTCGAGGGTGGGGCTACTATATAGCCCCTGGTGGCACCGCACATCTCCGGATTCGGGGTGCGTATGTGCCTGACCGGGAAACGGTCCTTCGCCGAAGCGGGGAATTCTAAACATTCCGATAGTCGATCGAGTGGCTGACCAGACTCTCGCTGTATCATGACAGTCAGTTTTCGGCTTTCTCTACTGAGGTGCTCGCCCAGCCGAACTGGGGCACAATCGCAGTAGTTCTCCTGGTGCCGCGTTAGCCTATGATACGGAATGCAAGGCAGCAAAACACAGGAGCCGGGCAAACCCAACATTTGACCAAAGACATGATTCGGAGCTGATGCATATAATGCCTAACTCGAGACGCCGAACACTCCCTAAGGTGTTCGGTCTTTATAATAATGGGCAGAATGACGCCCTAAGCCCCTGGTGTCCAGGTACGGGCATGGTCTTTTGACGCGGCCGATGCCAAAGCGTCAGGCTCCGCTTTGGCTATAGGAAGAAACCAAGGGAGAGTAACAACAAGAGACATTAAAAAAGGTCTACGTAGGGTCTTAATCTGAAAAGAATCCTTGCAACGGGTCCCTACTGCATGTTTGCGCCTGTGTCTCCGTTGCGCTGTTATCCTGGACGGGTATGCACGTTGTTCATCTGTAGAAAGAGAGGAACGTTTAGTTTTAGAAACCATTCGTGCGAAAAATATGTAAAATAAGAAATATAAATAATTAAAGCAAGGTTTATATGAAACCGCGATCGTTTGTGTGCGCAGCCCCCTGTGAAGGGGTATGCGGCTAGGGAGCCCCTAGCCTGCTGAGGCCGGATTCGTCTATCCGAGTCCGGGGTCCTTAAGTGACCCTCGCACTGAAATGGCGCCACGCGGACCGGGCATCTTGAGTGTAAGAGACGCGTAATGCGGTATGGCGTTGAAGCAAACAAAAGCCTTTCATCCCAAGAGTGCTTGATATTCACTTTCAAATGGGACGATGTGAAAGATTATTTTTTCGCGTCGAAAATTGTTCGACGATCCGAACACGACTTCTAGTAATACAGAGCCCGTGCACTTGGCGTAAGGGCCAGGCATCACTCCTTTGAAGGAAGTGCGGCTGTGTCGGATTATGGTTGGGTCTATCCCCATCCTACGGATTGTATTTGAATATAGCAGGTTTAAGTCACTGCCTCCGTCCATTAAGACGTTAGTAAATTTTAATCCGTCTATTATGGGATTCAATATCAGGGGAGTCCGTCCCGCATTTCGAATGCTTCTGGAATAGTCCAGGTGGTCGAAAGTGATTGGTGTTGATATCCAATCTCTACGGTCTGCTGGGTTGGACTGTGCGAAGCTCTTTTTAGGAAGTGCCGCACTATTTTTCCGTGTTATCACATGAAGTGATTTTACTGCTTTGACCCCTTGTGGGAAAGTCTTTTGTTTTCCGGTGCCCTGCTGGTGGGGTTTATCTTCTTCGCTTGACGCGTCGAGCCCCTTGTGTTCGGCATTTAGTCGGCCGGACTGTTTAAAAACCCAACAATCCCTGTGGGTGTGATTTGCAGGCCTTCCGGGGGTACTGTGGATTTGACATATCCGACCCAAAATTTTGTTTAAGTTGGAAAATTTGTCACTGTCATCCTTAAGAGGCTGTGTCTTAGTATTGGGCCGCGAGCTTTTGAATCCAGCGTTGACTGCCGCGCTCTTTGGGCTTTTCTCCTTATTTCGGCGCTGCTCGTTTTTGCGTCGTGATTTTCCGTTTCCATCTCTTATCTCGGATGTACTTGGGTCGCTGGTGCTGCATCGTGCTAGCCAGCTATCCTCGCCCGCACAGAAGCGGGTCATGAGGCTTGTCAGTGCGGACATTGTCCTTGGTTTCTCTTGACCGAGGTGCCTGGCGAGCCATTCGTCTCGGACATTGTGCTTGAAAGCTGCTAAGGCTTCGGCGTCCGGACAGTCGACTATTTGGTTCTTTTTGGTAAGGAACCTGTTCCAGAATTTCCGCGCTGACTCTCCGGGCTGTTGAGTTATATGACTTAGATCATCTGCATCCGGAGGCCGGACATAAGTCCCTTGAAAATTTGCTCTAAACGCGTCCTCGAGCTCTTCCCAATTTCCAACAGTGTTTTTTGGGAGGCTTTTAAGCCAATGACGGGCTGGCCCTTTGAGCTTGAGGGGTAGATATTTTATGGCGTGGAGATCGTCTCCTCTGGCCATATGTATATGTAGTATATAATCTTCTATCCAGACTCCCGGGTCTGTTGTTCCATCGTAAGCCTCTATGTTTATGGGTTTAAACCCTGCTGGGAATTCATGGTCCAGCACCTCATCGGTGAAACATAGTGGGTGTGCGGCGCCCCTATATTTGTGTGTGCCGCTATCATCGGACACTTGGCGTGTTGCCTTGCTTCTTGGGGCCTTCTCCTTTGGCCCATAAACAGACCTGGCTGGGCCATCTATCCTTCCGAGTTCGTTGGTGGATTTATGTGTGGCGCCGCTTTCGTAATTTGGCCTGTCATCTGGCCGTCTGTCCAACCAGGCAGCCCCTTTATTTTTGGACAGTGGGGGCTCTATGGCCTCCTCGTCGAATTCTGGTAGCAGTTTGCGCTTCGGGTAGCTCTTTGATTGGTGGCCATTGCCGTACTTATCTGCGGTTTTGAGCACTTTGCTCCATCTCATTCTGAGTGTGTCTTCCGCTGTTTTGAGCCTCCGTTTTTCCTTCTTCAGGCTTCTTGCCGTACTGGCGAGTCTTTTCTGAAGGTTCTTACTCTCTGGCGACGTGTCCGGCATAATGTCGTCCGGACTGTTCTCGCCGGGCTTGGATTGATTATCTGACTCGTCGTGTTCGAACGGTTGCTTATTTGCGTGTTCGTCGTCCGATTGTGAGCCCTGCCGTATCGCGGGTTCCTTGGGAGCGTTGTTGTCGTTGAGGCGGGACTTAGGGCGGCGTCTACGCCATCGTTTTAGTCGATTATCGGCGGGGTCATCTTCTGCCACGACCCGTTAGTCCTCGTTATCGCTCTCCTTTGGGGTGTCTACCATATATATGTCATGTGACGAGGTAGTCCTCCCGTGCCTTATAGGCTCTGTTTCTTGTTCGTCTCCGGCATTGTCGTCTATTCCGTCAATGTCTTCGAAGTCAAAGTCTAGCATGTCGGTTAGATCGTCGACAGTGGCTACAAAGTGGGTGGTGGGTGGGCGCTGAATTTCTTCGTCGTCCGTACCCCAGCCATCCTGGCCATAGTCCGGCCAGGACTCTCCCGATAACGAGAGATGCTTTAATGAATTCAGGATATCGCCAAAAGGCGAGTGTTGGAATATGTCCGCGGCGGTGAATTCCATTACCGGCGCCCAATCCGGATTGATTGGTAGGGGCGCGGGAGGTTCGGAGTCCGGCGAGGAGTCCGGCGTCTCGGAATCACGAGTTTCGCGGGGGATAAGATTGGTGTTCGGCTCCATCGCCATGGATGTTGAAGCCCCCAGGGCGGCGTCTATCCACCGGACCTCAATCTGGGCGATCGGCTCCGGGCTAATGGCCGAAGCTGATCCGTGTGCGGCCACCAAGGCACTGTTCGGCGGCAGAGCTAGATCATGCCCATCGTCACAGTGCGGCGCGCTCGGTTGTGGCTCGAGTCCGTCGAAGATCAAGTCTCCGCGGACATCGGCTGTGAAGTTTAAGCTTCCAAATCTGACCTGATGGCTAGGGGCGTAGCTTTCGATCTGCTCCAGATGGCCAAGAGAATTGGCCCGCAGTGCAAAGCCGCCGAATACGAAGATCTGTCCGGGGAGAAAAGTCTCGCCCTGGACAGCGTTGATGATTGAAGATGCCATCGAACCTTTCAGTGACGACACATAGGAACTCTCAATGAAAGCACCAATGTCGGTGTCAAAACCGGAGGATCTCGGGTAGGGGGTCCCGAACTGTGCGTCTAGGCGATGGTAACAAGAGACGAGGGACACAATGTTTTTACCCAGGTTCGGGCCCTCTCGATGGAGGTAAAACCCTACGTCCTGCTTGATTAATATTGATGATATGGGTACTACAAGAGTAGATCTACCACGAGATCAAGGAGGCTAAACCCTAGAAGCTAGCCTATGGTATGATTGTTGAGATGTATGTTCGTCCTACGGACTAAGGCCCTCCGGTTTATATAGACACCGGAGAGGGCTAGGGTTACACATAGTCGGTTACAATTGTAGGAGATCTACATATCCGTATTGCCAAGCTTGCCTTCCACGCCAAGGAAAGTACCATCCGGACACGAGCCGGAGTCTTCAATCTTGTATCTTCGTAGTCTTGGAGTCCGGCGGATATTGATAGTCCGGCTATCCGGACACCCCCTAGTCCAGGACTCCCTCACCCTCTCCCTTTCTTACTTCATTTACTCCGCTCGGTCGCTGTCTCTCGCTCGAGCTCTCCTCAAACCCTAGCGCCGCCGCTAATCCATCGCTGTCGGTGAGGAAGAGCTTCACTGCCTCGACCTCGTCGCCGTCGTACTCGCGCCGACTGCGGAAATCTTCACTCCGCCGCTGCCATAGCTGTGTCCCTCTGCCAAGTTAGGGCGTGGGAGATCTAACGTGACGAACTTCACCATGGTTCATCTCTGTTCGTCGTGTTCTTCAGTTCGGGTAATTAAAAGTCACTTTTATTACTCGCTTTGATTCTCAAACTTTTCTGAAAATCTTCAAAGGTGTTTTATTCTTCAAATCTTCACATGAACACCTCACACACTGTATGCTCTTGATTTATCTCCCTAAGCACTCATTTCTTCAAGATTCCTCAATTGTGCGGATTTTCAATTTGTATAACTCTGGAACCTAAGACAAGATCGCTTAGTGAATTTCCTCAAGGCTCAACTGGTCAAATTCCTCAAAACTTGTCTTTTTCGAAAAATCTTCTGAGAACGCATATGACCTCTCCAAATTCCTCGCACCTACACTCTATTCACAGGTACTCATGTCCGCTGCTGAATCACTAGGTTCTCATCAACTTAACTCATTTGCAGCGTTCCTCGAAGAAAAACTGCATACTTCTTCAGAGTGTTCTATTGTTCAAATTCCTCATCTGAAGAAAATGGCAGAGGGCAAGAGACCGCAGAAAGGAGGAAAGAAACCGGAGGTCATGACTGCCTTTGAGATCCCTGATGAAATATACAAAGATTATTGCACACCTGATGAAGCCAAATTTGGCAAAGAGAACAAAAATCAGCGCAAAGTGCGCATTCAGAGGATAGAACGAAGATGGGCACGAGAATGGAGGGAATATCGCTATGTTACTCCAAAGTACATGAAGAAATTCGCCTTAAACCCTCCATGCCCAAGAGCTCCATTGGCACCTGGCCAAGTCGCTGATCCCACCAGCATCAAGCGTGGTGAAGACTTTCCTGAAGAATGGTCTAGGCGCCAAGCCAAATTGGCAAGATAGGCCAAGGAGGCAGTGAGGAAATTCAATGAGGATTCTGCTGCTGCTGCTACCGCTGAGACCTCGGTCAAGCCGAGGAAATTAATGCCGAAGAAGCCTGCTCGCAAGCCAAGTGCTTCACCATCAGCGCCCTCACGGCCCAGTTCCTCAGCCGCGCCCTCACGGCAAATTCCTCAGACTACTGCTGCTCCATCAAAGTCCTCAGCAGCTCCCTCCAAGTCCTCAACTCCTGTGCATCTGGCTACCTGTCAAAGGACTTAGGGTTTCTCGATTGCTTCTGGTGTCTCAGCAAGTTCCTCAGCTGCACCAATGTCCTCATCAGGCCCCACTCTGCTGAAGACAAAAGCAACAGCTGGACGCGGTCCTCGGCCAAGTCCAAGAAAGAAACAGGTTGCTTTCAACGTGCCCTCTGATGACGAAGCTTCTGATGAAGAACTTGCAGAAATCATCAGAGACAGACTAACAAAGGCCGCTAGAGCCAAATGAACAAGTGTGCCTCTGCTTTTGGATCCGAAGAAGATCCTTGACTTCATCGACTTATGGCATCAGGATCCAAACACTCCCATGCCTGACCTGCCTCTGACTCCTGGTCAAAGTCATATGCTGAACCATTTCATCGCTGAAGAGAAATGGAAATTTGAAAATGCTCGTGAGATAAAGAGAGCACAAGCCAGAAAGGAGAAGTTTCTGAAGAAGAACATTGTCAGACTGTCACCTGAAGAACTTCTCAAGGCTCAATCTGAGATTCAAGCCCTCAGCAAGGATTTCGATGCTTACAATGCTGATTGGCAAGGAGCCAAGGTGAGATTCGTCAATTTGACGAAGAAAATGACAACTTTTGCAGCCCCATCGCAACAAGAAAATCCTCAGGCTGCAGACTCTGCTCAGCCTGCTGAAGAACATGCTAGCACTGCTGATGACTTTCAGCCTGCTGATGAGAATACAAGTTCCAGGGCTGATGACTCCATTCCAGCCGCTGAAGAAATTCCCAGGGCATCCACTAGTGGTGCGCCTGAAGAAACTAAAGAGATTAGGGAAACTGCACCAGTTGCGCCTGAAGAAACTGAACCACAGTCCTCAGCTCCTCCCGCGCCAACACCAACTCCAATTCTTCCTTCTGCTTATGAAGTGAAGAAGACAAAGGCTGCAGAGCGAGCTGCAGTAAAGAAAAGGAAGGCATCAGCTGCGTCAACTTCTTCGGCTGCGAAGAAAATGAAGCCAATGACCAGCTCGCTTGAAAATCCTATTGGTGTCGTTCCCATTTCCTCCATGTCGTCTAAGGAAATTGTTCCTTATGGAGAAGACTACAAGATCCCAAGCAGATCTGATGAAGAAAATCACTCTGTTGCTACCTCAGAACAGTTTGATGAAGAAATTGAAGTGGAAGCATTCCCTTCACCGCCAGTCGTTTCCTCACCCATGCCTGAGTTCACAGCTAAAGAGGCTGGTGTCGAGGAAATTGAAAAAGAAGAAGAAGATGTGGATATTGGATGCACTACACCAGTGATGAACGATGACTTTTGGGAAAGTCAGCATCCAAATACTCCTCTCTTCACTCCAATTCAACAAATTCCTCAGTCCCCGGCTACAACTGTTCAAATGGGCTCTGAAGAAACTCATCCCACATCGTCTGCTCATGAAGAAATTCCAGCCGCTAGTGCTGAAGAACCTGCTGCTGATCCCCAAACTGCACAAGAAGAGGAACCAGAAATTCCTCAGCATGAAGCACCTGAGATCGCGATTCCTGAGGTTGTGCTGCAAATCACTGACATCCCTCTGCCCAAACCGAAGAATCCGTTCTCGAGCAAGCAAAAATTCAAGGCTGAAGACTTCTTTTCGGAGCATGTGTTCTTCACTGATTACAATCCATATGACTCTGCTCGCATAAGGAAGAGACGTTTCTGGACTGCTACTCAAGCCAACTACTATTCCTCAGTGCTCTTTGACAAGGACAAAATCTTCGATCATGAGCATATTCCTCATGTGGATATGGAATCTCTGCCGTGCTTCGAGCCAGTACTCCGAGTTATTCACGATGCAGGACTACTGAACTTCTGCACTGATATCTGTGATTGGAATGAAGAACACATTCTTCAGTTCTATGCCACTTTGCATATCACCGGAGATCCTGAAGACGTCAATTCATGGGTGCTGGATTGGATGATAGAAAACACTCACTATAAGGCACCAGCAACTGAATTGCTTCGTGTCCTTCCTCTTGATCCTCCCCATACAAGTGCACGTTGCATCAACAATGACCGCGAACTGACTGATCATTATATGCAAGTGCTCATGAAGCCTTTGAAGCCAGGGCAGGCCCCTCGAACCAAATTCCTCGTCAAGGAACTGTTGTATGTGCCTCGTACTGTCTATCGAATCCTGACGAAGACAATGAGTCCCATCAAAGGCCACGACTCAAATGACGAAGATGTCGTTGGTATCATGAAGAACATGCTTTTCAACATCATTCATGGCGTTCCCGTCAACTTCCATGATTTCTTCATGAGGACTCTGGCTAATGTTGCAATGTCACCTTTTGAGCTGAAGCCCTATGCGCCTTGGATTCTGAGATTCATAAGGGAAAGATCTTCACTGAATTACAAGGCTGACACTCTGAACCATGGTAGCTACTTACCGCCCATTGAAGTCCTCAAGCGACCGGTTTCATCATCTGATGATAAGAGCAAGGCAGCTGCTGTGATTGATGAAGGCACTCGTCCATTGGATGGTCAATTCCGTCTAGCTACTTCTTACTCCACCAATGACGATTCTGCAACACATGACACTGCCGCAAATACCTCAGCTAAGCCAAAGTCTCAAGCAACAGCACCCAGGGTGATGACTGACCGTGAGTTACTCCTCTGTCTTCATCAGAAGGTTGAACGCAATCAAAAATGGGTGAAGCGTCAATTTGCTGCAATTCTTCACAACATGACCTCAATACATAATGCAGTGAAGAAAAATCAGTATTACCTTCATGAAACCCTCAACCGCACCTGGGCTGTTCTCACTCATGTATATTCCGCGGAAGAATTGAAGACTATGGGTCTCCAGGAAGCATTTGACTGGTCTGCACCACCTCCAAAGAAATTCAAGAGAGTCAAAGTTCCTGATCTGGTGGCCAGTTCCTATTCTTCATCGCGTGAAACTGATGAACATGAAGATTTGGACGACACTGCGGCAGGCCCTACTTCAACAAACAACCCCGACAACGCTGGCGCTCCTCCATCAACTTGAAATTCTTCAGGGGCGTTAGTCCTCAGTTTCGATCCTTTTGGTCATTTGATGACAAAGGGGGAGAAATCTGAGTTAGTCTTCAAGCGGGTTTATATTATGGGTGTTTTGTTAAGTTACAACTCTCGTTCTTCCGAAACTTTTATTGGATCGAGTTGTAATCTTAAATCTGATGGTGCCTTGATACTCTTGGTCGTGCTTTGATGTTTTTGATGCACTGAGCTCTGAAACTTTTGATGTGCTATTCCGCATGCTTATTCCTCGTTAATATCATTGCACGCATGCTGAATCTCATCAGGCACCATATTTCATCATGCATTTCAAATTCTTCATATTATATATCAAATGTGTGTATGAATTACAAGATATAGGGGGAGATCTCCATGATACAATTCTTCAAATGTGCATTGCCTCAAAAGCAATTTCCTCACTATGCACATATTCAGGGGGAGTTCTTCGATATCTTGCAATCAAATTCCTCAATATCAGTATTTACACTTCATATGTTTATCCCTGTTGAAAACTTAACCTATGTTGTCATCAATCACCAAAAAGGGGGAGATTGTAAGTGCATCTAGTGCCCCTTAGTGATTTTGGTGTATTGAAGACTTATAGGTTAAGTAACTGATGCGTTTGTGAGTGTACACAGATCTATAAGTCTATGAGGAGTTTGATATTTACAGAGAAAGTCGACCCCTAAAAATGAAGTTCTTCGACTGAAGACTTTGATATTCTGAAGACTTTATGAAGACTTTGAAAGTGAAGAAATTGGTGTGACCTTGAAGACTTGATATTCATTCGAGGAATATGAAGCATGAAGACTTTTGTTTTCGTAGTTTCATTTTCTCTTTCTTGAGTCATAGGAAACACCGTACTGTTAAAGGGGGTCGAGGAAATACTAAGGAAAAATTTCCATGTGATGCTCAACTCAAAATCCTACACCTACCAATCCCTTCGAGTGAAGCCATTGGAAATCTCATACAGTTCAGTCAAATTCTTCACTGACAGAGACGCAGTTCTTCTGGTCACTGAGGACTTTGCTCTGATTGAGGAGTTA
This sequence comes from Triticum dicoccoides, assembly GCF_002162155.2. Classification (NCBI taxonomy): domain Eukaryota; kingdom Viridiplantae; phylum Streptophyta; class Magnoliopsida; order Poales; family Poaceae; genus Triticum; species Triticum dicoccoides. Next base: position 287,825,275 of record NC_041389.1, read on the forward strand.
GGAATTCGCCAGTGCGAATTTCCTACACAGTGAGGAACATGATAGCCCTGAGGAATTTGAGAGTCAAATTTCCGACCGTTGCTGTGCTGCGTGCCGGCTGTCCAAAATATCTTATCCACCTAACGGTCATATCATTGAAGGGCATTTATGTCTTATCATGTCGGGCTGCTCCCTAGGCTATAAATAGCCGCGCCCTACAACCACTAGTTGGTTGGCTGCTCCGAGAGAACTTGACACTTGTCATTTGAGAGCAACCCATCCTCCGAGGACTTTGAGCGAAAATCATCAAGTGAGGAAAATCCCAAAACCAAACCCCCACAAACCCAAAGTGATTGAGCATCACTGAAGAAATTGATCCTGCGTGGATCCGACGCTTGTTACCTTTGAAGACTGTGCTTCTTCCAGAAGGTTAAGCGTCAAGGTCTAGAGCATCCAAGAGGAATTGTGGATCGCCGAGTGACCAATTCTGTGAAGGTTTGGAAGTCACCTGAAGACTTACCACGAGTGATTGGACGAGGCCTGCGTGGTCTTAGTTCAAGGAGAATACGGTGAGGACTGGGTGTCCTGAGTTGCGGCTCGGAGACTGGGTGTCCGGGACTGTGTGTCCTCGAGTTTAAATACTCAGCTGCTCCAACCAGACGTACAACTGAGACACCAGTTGGAACTGGTTTACCAAATCATTGTCTTCACCAACTGACTGGTTCTATTTCCTAAACTCCTTCATTTCCTCATTACTGTGTTGAATGTTGTTCATATTTGTGCTTGAAGACTTTGACTGAAGACTTTCACAAATTCCTCAGCTCAACTTCTTCAGTCTGTTTGTCTTCATCTTGCTATCCTGTGTTTATGCTTTCCGTACTCTGTGTTAGTCTTCATTTCATCATGATGACTATGTTTGTATCCTGTTATGTTTACTTCTGAGTACATATTCCGCTGCAAGTAGTTCTTCGCTAAGGAATTTCCTCACCAGCAAATTCCTCAGTGAAGAATTCATAAAAATCGCCTATTCACCCCCCCTCTAGTCGATATAACGCACTTTCAGCCAGATAAAAAGAACTCGGAGAAGTGAATTCAAAAGGAAAAAATATATAAAAAGAGACTACAAGGTGAGAACACCCACTTCCTACATCAAGCTAAAAACGAAAGCATTAGGACGATTAAGACTATTCTTATTACACATCGAAGAACACCACGTTTAAGAGAAACAGAAACTACAACATATACACATCGAAGAACACGAGGCTACACGAAAGTAATTGAAAGGGTGTTACTTACCAAAGCTCGTTTTACAGGTTCGGTGCAGCTCCTCTTTAACTTGCCACGCTCCTTGAAGATGTCCCGAATATCCCGTGTTTGGTCTTCATTGCTCGTCTGCATGTTCGCACTCGTGGTTTTAAAATCTCAACATGGCAAGAAAAATATACTAATAGTAATACTCGCGCATCTTGTGGGCAACATTAAAGCACTCGTCTGCCATGTTAGAGCATCTCCAACAGAATCGCAATGCACGGCGCTTTAAAAAACCATTTACAGTGCTGAGATTGAGAAGTAGATAGAGTAGAGGATAGTTCTTAGCATAGATAGATAAAAAAGATAATTCAACTACTCCTCGTTGTCCGACTCCTCCTCGGTGATGTCCTCCTCCGACGTCTGACTGTAGGAGTGAAGATACCGATCGTTGTCGGATCCCCAGGGCGACGCTGCTCCTAGCCTCATGTTGAATTGAGCGTCCGCTTTTCGCCTATGTTTGTCCTCGCGATAGGCGGCTCCCTCCGCCCTCCTCTTATCCCTCTCCGCCCTCCTTTGCGTGTAGAACTCGCACTCGTTGATGATGTCATGCAGGAAGTGTTGGTGCCACAGTGCAATGGCTTACTTGTCCATCTCGGTGATGCCGAGACGGTGCTCCTGCCTCCGGTTGTCGCGACGATCTTCATCGGTGCTAAGCCACGGCAGAGGCGCGAGCTCCTGCGCCCGCTCCTGCGTCGGCACGTTTGGGAAGTTCAATGTTCTATGAGGCCGCCGGAGGCGCCACGCTACCGCTTCATACGCGCGGGCGGCCTTGTTGGCGGTGTCGAAATTGCCGAGGCCGAGGCGCATCCCGCGGAACCGGATCTCGGCGGAGAAGCCGCCAGAGGGTCGCGCGCGGACACCGCGGTATCCCCAAGTTTCCCGGCGACGCGGCGGCATGGTGGCGCGGCGGCGGCGAGGAGAAAATTAGCGGGGAGAGAGTGGTGGCGAGGCACAGAGCGGGGAGAGAGCGGTGGCAAGGCACAAAGCGGTGGGAGGGCGTTGGATTTTATAAAGTGCGCCGGACGCCACGGGCGAAAACTAGCGCACGCCCGGCCGCTTTTTCCCGCGCGCGCGCGATCCTTTCCGACATCTCTGCTATCTCTACTCTCTTCTCTACTGTTATATTTATTTTATATTTAATATTTAATATTTATCTCTACTTCCTCTACTGTCTACTTTTTTCTCTATACTTTTTTTTCTTGCAATATAGGCTGTCTGATTTATATCGGACAGATAGGAAGGAAACAAATGGGAATTTTGCAAAAAGATACCCATACCCCTCTCCAGATTTGCAAATAAGGCCTTCCCTTGTTCATCCTTTCCTCCCTCAAGATAAACTACTCATACAAATGCATCTTGATGCGTGCAACGCATGGGCATCTTGCTAGTGCTAAAAACCTTTCCATCATTTGTCACACTATTGGTTGCAGATGAAAAACCTACCCAAGCACAGCGCGATACAGGAGTGATGCACAATTACAAGCTGATATTCTGTTGAACAATGGAGGCTATAACTAATTACTTTTACGGGAACAATAGCACCCAGGAAATTTGAAGGGTAGGTATGAACAAAATTGGAACTACACATGTACTGCTAAGTGATTCAATACACACATTACCAATCGAGGAGGAGAATGATGGTCGCGGCGGCCTCTGTGAGTCATGGTCGGCAACGGGAGTCAGTTCATTGTCCACGATGGTGGTACTTCTGCGCTTGGCGTCGGCTTCCGGGAAGCAGATCCGAGCCCGTGGAAGACGATGCCGGGGAAGAGGCTCCGTGTACGACGACGACGGTGGACCGGCTCTAGCGCGGCGTACGAGGTCATCGGTGAGGCAGATGCGCTGCGGTGGACGAGTGCGCTAATGTAAAGGGGAGGAGCACAAAGGCTGCGGTGCCGTGGAGAAGTCTATTTTGCGGTGGGGATAGAAAATGGGGAGTATTCAGGTGTACTACTCTGGGTGCCGGGGTGGGGTTGGCTGGGTAGGGTGAACCTGAAGTTACGAAAACAGCCCCCTACCAAGCGTCATCCGTAGGCCTGTTCCGAAGGCTATGATGGTAACTTCCCACTGCTCGAATCAGGGTCGCGGGAGATTTTCCCGCCGACCTCAAAATTTTGTGACACTGGACTCCCCGTGTGGCGTGTTGAGTGATTCGGCTAAGCAACTAGCGAGTAGTAGTAGTAAACTCTGCATATTAGGTTTGACCGAAGTCAAACTTCCTAAAGTTTGACCAAGTTTATAGAAAAATATAAACATTTACCATAACAAATATGTATGATGTGAAAGTACATTCAATAATGAATCTAATGGTATTTATTTGTTATTGTATATGTTAATACTTTTTGCTGTAAGCTTTCTGAGAGTTTACAAAACTTGACTTTGACCAATGCTAATACGCGGACTTAAATAAAAACGGAGGGAGTACACATTTGTTTTCTTAGTTTGTAGTGAACTAATCAGTTGTTAAAATTTTGAAATAAATATATTAGGCTATTGACTTCGAATGTAATGGTCTATACAATTCAATAGTTACAATCATTGTCGAATCCCAAGATGTATACAAGGTCTATAGTACTTCACAACATGCTCAAACTCACATAATCCCAGTCAAATGAGAATCTAAATGCATTTCATAGTTATTACTTTGTAGGATGCAACAAAAACAACCATAACTCTACATCAGCCATTATAGAAGCAACATTTTGACATATCCCAATGTGTGAATGAAATGTGCAGAGAGAGCTTTTGAAGATGGAGCAGATAGGGCGGGAAAGATTGTATGTATGTGGATGAGAGAGTAGGAGACAAACCTAACGAGACAGAGAGAGAGATAGAGAGAGAAAGAGAGAGGAAGAAGTTAGGTTTGTGAGAAAGATGGAGACATGTAATATACGTGAGATGCGTGTGCATCCGGATTCTGTATACGTGGAAGGAGAAGATACAACATGTTTGATGAGAGAGCTGGAAAAACATGGACGAGAGGGGAAGGATCTCGTGGGTTGAGGGATTGACAATTTTGTGTGGGGGAGAGAGGGATTGGTAATTTTGTGCAAGAGAGAGAGAGAGGGTGGGGGGAGGAGTCAGTCAACCGTCGTCACATCACCCTGCTTCCAAATGACCCCGCATTCTCTAGCACGGTGCGGTCGCCGTCTTCGATCTGCTCGATGCCCTCTTTGAAGATTGAGGTGTTGTGCACGTTGGGGTGCAAAGAAGCACAGGCGAGAGTGGTCGCCGTATAACCTTGGATGGGGATGGATTGTGTGCTCGGGGGAGTGTGTGTGTGTGTGTGTGTGTTGTGTTGTGTGTGTGTGTGAGAGAGAGAGAGAGATATTGAGACAAAACAAACCTAAGGAGAGAAATGGGTATTCACGAAGAGATTGTGCGGGCCTTGAGGTGGGCAGGGGCCGGGTGAGGGTGTCAAAATGTGCGCCTTGATGCATGTGTTGCATGCGACCGTGCGAGGGATGGACGAATCGAGAGAGATGGTTGTTGTGTTACGGATGCTCCTCTCTCTCTGTCTCTCTCTCCCTCTCTCTCTCTCTCTCTCTCTCTCACACACACACACACACACAAGTAAACTGGAAGACTGTTCTCTCATGTATACACAACGTATCGGCATCTGTCTATGTCTCACTCATGCATGATCATTTGCACATTCACACCTCTCTATGTCTATATCACATGCACACCGTCTCCATATTGCCCTTCCGCCACAACACACATATGGACACATACACACGTTCTCTCTCAGTCACACACACAAAATCAATATTAAAATAAACTAGGGCACACCTAAAACGTCCAAATCCAAATAAATACGAACTGGAGCTAAATTCAAATATATGGAAATATTGCAGCGTCAAGAACTTTCCCAGGAAAAAAAGTTGAGTAATATTCGAGGATTGTTTTCACACACACAAAAAGGTTTGGTGGATGTCCTTCGAGCGCGACACGGTGACGCACCGTTCGATCGACCGCGCGGCCGCGGTTCACGCGCTTGCACAGGATTCCGTATCGTGGTTGTGGTACTAACTAATAAAAGCGCTGCCTAAGTCTAATGTTTAGGTGTACTAGTACGGTTTTATTTTAAATTTGACCAACCTTATATAAAACTAAAGTAAGCTCCCACACGCGCACTCATCAATATGCCGCCGCCGCCGTTGCGCATGCCGGTGCTCGCCTGCTCCGGCCAACAATTTCTCGCCCATCACCGCCGTGTCGCCACCATCCCTGTGCCATGAAGCCGAAGGCTCGGCCACTCACGTCGTCTGCAGTCCCTCCTCGCGATGCCGCCGCGCTACCAAGGACGCGAGCAGCTGGTGGAGCCATGTCTATGCATGCAGCGTACAATGAGGAGGACGAGTGCGTGCTCCAGCACGCCGGTGAGGAGGAACTAGCGTGTCATTGTCGTCTCCACCCGCACGGAGGAGGCGCGCATGGTGGCTTGTAACGCTCCGGAACCGATGCGCCAGGTGTCTGCCAGTTATTCGCCGTCGTTGCCATGTCATTTGCTTGCGTGTTGCATTTTGCCATGTCATCATCTGCATCTCATCTGCACGTTTTTTCAAAACTTGCATCCGTTAGGGTTCCCCCAGTTCTCTCCGTTGTCCATTCGGAGTCCAGACTCACTTGCACGCGCCCGCGGCACCTCCGAAATATTATTTTATAAGTGGCATAAAAATATTCTCGGAATGGGTTGCAACTTGGCGTGCAGTCTTATTATAGTGTAGACAGGCCGCCTGCCAAGTTTCGTCGCATTCGGAGTCCATTTGATAGCCCAACCGTTAGACCTACAACCGCAATATAGCAGGTCTATACGTCGGACGTTTTCGGCATCCGGAAACTGCTGCCGGGCCTCTCTCTCTCTTCTCTCCCGCAGCCCATGGTCTCTCCACAACCCACTAACCTCCCCCTCCGAGCGCAACCGTCCGATCGCGATCGAAGGGCTCCGAAAGCCCCCAACACCCCCTAACCTAGCCTACCTGCTATTTATGGACACACCCCTCTCCATTTTTGGGCAAACCTACCCACCCAGCCTTCCCCTACCTCTGTCCCGCTGCCACCCTCCTCGGAATCAGCACCTATCCACCCCTGCCCCGCCACTTGGCGCCGCCGCCACCACTTCCCAGCCAACCCACGGCCGCCACGTCGCCTCCACCACCGCCACGGCCAATCAGAGGCTTCCACGCGGCCTCCCCGCGTTGTCCGGCGCCTCTTCCCTCGCTCCCCGCGCCGCCAGGCCCGTGCCAGGCCCGCCCGGGCCGCGATCTGGGCCCCGAGGGCCGCAGCCAGCCTGAGCGTCCCGCTCTCTCCTCCTGTCGCCTCTGCCCGACCCCATCGTCGACGCGCCGCCGCCGGATCGCCGGAGATCGCTCCGCCGTGCCTCGCGTCCGCCGCGCGCCCGCGCCCAGCGCCTCCGCCTCAGGTCGCCGGCCACCTCGCCGTCCTCCTCCCGTTCCTCCCCATCTTCCCCCGCTCTCTAATCCCCACCGGCTCCTTACTCCCGCAGGTAACCACCATCACCGCCGGAGATACTTGCTGCTGCAGCGCCTCCTTGGCCTCCGCCGCCGGATCCGGCCGGAATGGTTCCGCCACGGCCGGATCTGCCGTCCCCGCTGCCGGATCGGACCCCTCCGCGCTCTTCACCGTCGCCGGAGTGGCCCTCCACCGCCGCCGCCATGCCCTGCTCTGGGACGAGCAGAGGAGCTGCTCGTCCCGCTCGCACCACCACGTGGGCCTCGCCGCAGGCAATCGGCCCCGTCCGGCCCAGTCACGCGAGACCAACCGCGGGCCTGCCTCCTCTCTGCGACCTGGGCTTGGCCCATGGTGAGCCATCCGTTAACCTACGCCCGATGCGCTTTTATAGTACTTGACGCTCACTTTGTTTTTTTTTCATGAAAATCCACCAAGTCCCGAATATTTTTACATAATCATGTCATGTTCATCGCATTGTATCTCTGCATCCGTAGCTCCGTTTTGTGCGTGTAATATGTCAAATTGTTCGCCTCGACGAGTACTTCATTTAATTCCATTGCATTATTTTCATTTGAGTTCATCTTGATGCCCGAAATGCTGTTGGAAGAGTGCATGTTGATGTTAACCTGCTGAAACTGTTATAACATGCTCATTTGTCATTTTTGCCATGATTGATGTGTGCATCCTATGAGGTTGATGTCTACATGTATGTTGATCTATGCCATGCCATCTTTCCAGGGGTGCCAACCATGTATTTTTGTGAGTTGTGTGCTGAGTGTATCAAGCTTGTTAAGTAGGGTAGTTGCTGTTGCTGTTTTCCTGACGGATTCTGTTATATTTTGTTGCTATGTTAACATGCTTCTACTAATCATTCTATGCATAATCTGGAGATGTTCTATAAATATGTTTTGATCTACATGTCATGCTCTATCCATTCATGCCCTTAGATGAAATTATAGCCTGCTGGGACATGTTGTTATCTTGCTCCAAAGTTGCTTGATATTGTTGCTGTCAACTTGTTAACATTAAGTTCAATGTTTCCATGATTGTTTCCTAGTGATCCATGCACCCTATGAACTTGTTCTTGCGATTCTTAGCTTCATAAACATGTTTTCTTGCTGTTGGTTGCCTTGCCATGCCATGTATTGCTCTGTGGTGAGTGGTTCAAGCTCACGAACATGCCTACTTATTGTTGTTCCTGCCATGTATGAATTTGTAATATAACTTGCCATGTTTACATGGGTGCCATCATATTTTCCGATCCTTTTTAGCTCATGGTCAGTAAGGGACTTTTGATCTATGCAATTAGTATATTCATGCCATGCCTTTGTTTGCCATGATATGTTCCTGTAACATGGTGTTTTCTTGCTCTAAACATCGCAACCTGATGTTATTTCTGCAAAGTCTGAAACTGTTATTATTTGCAATATCTCCATGTCTTTTTGAGCATGTTCTAGTTGTTTCTGGAGATAGCTCAGTGTTCATGTTTTGTTATGCTTTACCTGTACTTCATGCCCATGCCTTTTGTTCTTATGTTGGGGTGCTGTAGCATGTTGGTTTGATGCTTGTAAGATGCCTAGTTGCTGTTATGGACAGATTGTTGCTATGACTTGTATAGAGTGTATGTGTTGAACCATTGCTCCGTTTTGAGTGTGCTCTATATGAAACTTGCTTGTTTTTGCATGTAGTTTCATATTATCTAGTTGAATCCTTGTTTTGAGGTGTTTGCTTGATGTTTGGGTGCATTTTGCATCAATGCCATGTTGAACTTGTTTAGCTCATATCTTCTAGCCCGTAGCTCCGAATCTAATGAACTTTATATGTAACTTGACTAGAATTTCATGTAAATCATCTTGGTGATCTTTAACTTTCTGTTTAACAACTTGAACATAAGGTTTATTCAGATCTGGACCCATTTCGAAATTTGCATATGAGGATTTACCGGAGTTGATATATGTTGTTCCCGGCCTCATTTAAACTTGCCTTGATGTGTTGCTCTTGTATGCATCATCTCTTGCCATGAGTAGCTTAATGTAGCTTTGTCATGCATCATGCTTGTTGTGCATCATGTCTTGCTCATGTGCGGTGTGTTTACCATGTTGTGTGCTTCTTCTCGATAGTTCCCGTTTCGTTGCGATCGTGAGGAATCGTTCGTCTCCGCTTGGTTCGTCTTCGTGGTTTCATCTTCTTCATGGACTCGTTCTTCTTCCTTGAGGGATTTCAGGCAAGATGACCTCTACCCTGGATCTCACTACTATCATTGCTATGCTAGTTGCTTCGTTCTATCGCTATGCTGCGTTACCTATCATTTGCTCTTCAAGCCTCCCAAATTGCCATGAACCTCTAACCTTTGACACCATTCCTAGCAAACCGTTGTTTGGCTATGTTACCGCTTTGCTCAGTCCCTCTTATAGCATTGCTAGCTGCAGGTGAAGTTGAAGATTACTCCATGGTGGACAGGGTTTTTTGGTTGGGATATCACAATATCTCTTATATTCTTAATGCACCTATATACTTGGTAAAGGGTGGAAGGCTCGGCCTTATGCCTGGTGTTTTGTTCCACTCTTGCCGCCCTAGTTTCCATCATACCGGTGTTATGTTCCCGGATTTTGCGTTCCTTACGCGGTCGGGTGATTTATGGGACCCCCCTGACAGTTCGCTTTGAATAAAACTTGCCCAGCAAGGCCCAACATTGGTTTTACCATTTGCCTCACCACCACCTATATTTCCCTTGGGAGTAATTAACCCAAGGGTCATCTTTATTCAGCCCCCCCCCCCGGGCCAATGCTTGTCTAAGTGTTGGTCCAAACTAGAGCGCTTTGCAGCGCCCCCTCAGGGAAACTTGAGGTCTGGATTTAGTTGTACGGACTGCTCATCCGGTCGTGGCCTGAGACGAGATACGCGCGGCTACTATCAGGATGTCGGCACGCCGGGAGGCTTTGCTGGTCTTGTTTTACCATTGTCGAAATGTCTTGTAAACCAGGATTCTGAGACTAATCGGGTCTTCCTGGGAGAAGGTCTATTCCTTCGTTGATCGCGAGAGCTTGTCATGGGCTAAGTTGGGACACCCCTGCAGGGTATAAACTTTCGAGAGCCGTGCCCGCGGTTATGTGGCAGATGGGAATTTGTTAATGTCCGGTTGTAGATAACTTGACACCAGATCCGAATTAAAACGCATCAACCGCGTGTGTAGCCATGATGGTCTCTTCTCGGCGGAGTCCGAGAAGTGAAGACGGTTTCTGTGTTATGATTGACGTAAGTAGGTGTTCAGGATCACCTCTTGATCATTGCTAGCTTCACGACCATTCCGCTTGCTCTCTTCTCGCTCTTATTTGCGTATGTTAGCCACCATATATGCTTAGTCGCTGCTGCAACCTCACCACTTTACCCCTTCCTGTCCTATTAAGCTTTGCTAGTCTTGATACACATGGTAATGGGATTGCTGAGTCCCCGTGGCTCACAGATTACTACAACAACAGTTGCAGGTACAGGTTTTGCGATGATCATGACGCGAGAGCGATGTTTGCTTGTTTGGAGTTCTTCTTCTGCTTCTTCTTCGATCAGGGGATAGGTTCCAGGTCGGCAGCCTAGGCTAGCAGGGTGGATATTGTTTGAGTTTCTGTTTATGATTCATCCGTAGTCGGATGTTGTTCTTGTATGTTGTATTGTTGTATTCTTGTGACATTGTATGTATCGGATGTATCCCCACTATTATGTAATGTTGATGTAATGATATCCACCTTGCAAAAGCGTCTTCAAGATGCGCTTCTATCCTTGGTGGGATCTTCGAGTTCCTTTAGGATAGGGTCGCATCTTGGGCGTGACATGGCTGTTGCGACGGAAGCCGGTCGCACACGCGTCGAGCCCGCAAACCGGGTGCGGACGCGGAATCTACCTTCGAGACCTTGAATTCCACGTGGATCCTGCAATCTGAAGGAGCAATTTGGGTCGGTCGACTCATGTGAGCCGTTTGATGCAACATGGATGGCTAGAAGGGCTTCTTCCACATCTTCTGCTGTCTTCTTCCTTCGCTCCGTCGAACTTCTTTCACAAATCGACTGACCAAAATTATACTACTAGTACGAATGTATTAAGTACAGTAGGAACACGAAGATACGAGCAGTAGTACCAACTGCAAGAAGAATAGTAGTAAGACATACTAGTACTAGTACTACTGTACGTACTAAAGAGTTCAAATAACGAGAAAGAACATACTAAACATAGTTCTGCTGGAGCCTCAGCACAACACACCCTTGAAAATAAACTAAGCAACTAGTCCGCTTGACACTGCAGTAGAACCAGCATGAGCGATGGCACTGCCACCTACTCGGAGTCCGAGTCCACATCCTCGACTTCGTCCTCGTCCCTCTTCCTCTTCCTCTTCGCCGATGCTTCTTTGCTTGAACCGGACACTGGGCTCTGCTTCTTCATCCAATCCTTGTAGATATTTAAACAAAGGTAGGCATCCATTGCTGCGTACAGGATGTGATATTCATCTAATGTCCTCGACTCCCATGCATGATGAAACTCGTGATGATGTTTCTTCAGTTTAGCGTACGAAGGATCAATCATGGCTGCTGCCAGGGTCAGCATTGAAGGTTGAGAGGAGGACACCAAGCTTGCCTTTTGGAGATCGAAGGGCTGGCCTACAACAAGACCTATCCGACGTAGGACATCCCTGTCGTTCTTAAAGCCTACAGTAACGAATTTCACTCTTTTGTCCTTGAGGAAGTTCTTAAAATCCTTGCACTCAACGTCGGCATGGCATATGTGGTAGACCAAGCAAACGTTATGTACGCAAACCTGGATCACGGCGGGCTTCTTCCTCTCTTCGTCCTTTAGATCCTTCTCTCGTCCCAGGACTGTGGTGTACTCAACATCTAGCCCAGCGACCCACTCATCCGTTTAACTATTGAACATGCGTAGGAAGCGAGCAAGCCATGCTTTCACCGTCGTGGATCCACGTGTGTAGATGACAATGAACTGATCACCGGTGATGGCTCTAACCTGGTACTCAGTGGCGATCATGGAGATTTGGGAGGCCATGGATTTTGGAGGAGGGTTAGGAGAAGTTGAACTGTTGTACCCCGCAAAAAAAACTGGGAGCGAACTAATGTGAAAGGACGGGGCGACTGGGAGCGAACTGTTGTAAGGTAGAAGACGGGGACGAGTAGGGCGTGCGAACGGCGTGGGGTTGCTGGCTTGCACGGTGGATAAATGGCTGCAAGTCCCCAAAGAGTTCTCGAGAACTATGCGGGACCCACTAGATGTCATGTCTACTAGACCCATATCGTAGGCCTGACGGTATAGCTTCTGCCTGTTCGCACGCCATGCCGGCGCGTGGATGTAACTTCACTTAATTCCGTCAACCGCGCACCTCCCACGACCTTCGCCTCCCTCACGCGGTCGCGCCCTTTGAGACTTCGACCGGCTATAAATGAGCAAATTTTTTTGCCTACTCCGCATGCATGATACTCCCTCTGGTCCTTTTTACTCCCGTCAACCGTCTGCAAAGTGTTTGACCAAATTTATACTTTTCTTGAACACCACCTTATATTAATTAACCAGCCACACCAGTACACTCATTCGATACAATATTCACCACACAGGGCGGTACGTTATTTACAAGAATACCATCTAATCTGTTGTCAAAGCTATACTTAGCGATTAAGTGTGCAACCTTATTGGCCGAACGGCTAATCTTTGACAATTTAAGATTGTTGATCAACTTTGAGATGCTCAACACTTTCATCTTCAAGTCATGCATAGCAGACCGGTCATAGTCCCCCAATGCAAGAGACGCTACCACAAAAGTGCAATCAGTCTCTAAAATTACAGGATTATGAAGAGAAATACCTATGTAGAGACCGGCAATGCAAGCCCTAAGCTCCGCTTCCTCCATGCTTTGACAGGCATCAATGAAATCCCACGACCAAATTTATACTAAAAATATCAATATCTACAATACTGATTATAATGAGTATAAGAACTACGTTTTATAGTGAGTGTAAAAATATTGAGTTGACATTGTGAATGTTGATACATTTTTCTATAAGTCTGGTGAAAGTAGAGGTACATTGACTTCAGACAAAACTTAAATGCACAATGCAGACTAGTTCCTCCGTCCAGGTGCGTGCCATGTCCTATCTTGTCATCACAACTAGGTTAGCTATTAGAGTACCACTACCTCCCTTCTAGTTTAAAGGGCTCGATTCAAAAATTTCACCTACTCTTAGCAAGATAGTAGAGGCGGTGGAATAATTTTTGAAGTCTGCAAAAGTACTCAACTAGTGATGTCGTTCTTCACAAAAAATGTGTTTACCAATGCATGCATGAACACTAGTTACTCTAACCCCCCTCTCTTCTTTAATTCTTTGCCACATCAGCATGTTTGCTATTCCCGTGTGCATGATACCAGCTAAGATACCACCATTATGGCCAGCCTTAATCATCACATTCAATAATTTAGTGCACCTTGAAATATGAACATGTGTGGGGCGTGTATGTTAATGACTTGAGACTATACCTAGCCTGGCATGCAAGATGACTTATTATGCACCGTTCCCCATACCTGCAGGAAGCCCGTTCGTCTCCAAATCTTTTCCTCTCCATGTGTGGAAACAATATGCCTGCCAAACTCTCCTGCTCCCTCCGGCGGTCCCACCACTCCACCCCGTGTGAAAAAACTCTGCATGCATGACTCTCCTCCCCCCACGCTCGTCCAATCCGTTGTGACCAGCATTATTTCCACCCCTTCGCTCCCCCGTATTTTACTCCAACAAATATGCCCACGTAGCTGTTACTTAACTGCAGGTGCATTGGGTCACTGACATATGGGCCCAACAGGGGTTCGGCCCACATGTCAGTGACACAACTGGACCTGCAGTTAAGTCAGTGCAGCTCAGTCCATATCTTATGTAGGTGTGCCATTGCTCGCTATAAATACTGCGCCTCCCACGACATCATTATCTCCTCCCCCTCACGTTCACGTTCATCGCTATCTCCCCCCTCCCTCTCACGTCGACCACCATGGCATCGCCCCTCCCAAGCTGTAGGAGCCCCTCGCTGCACCGCGCGGACGGTCACGCATCGCCGTTCCGTTCCTCGCCACCACTAGTCGAGGAGGACGCGTCGGTGTTCCGCTCCTCGCCGCTACGTGACGCGTCGCTGTTCCGTTCCTCGCCGCTACGCAACGCGTCGGCGTTCCGTTCCTCGCCGCCACTAGTCGAGGAGGACGCGTCGGCGTTCCTCTCCTCGCCGCGCCGCGACGCGTTGTCGTTTCGTTCCTCGCCACCACTAGTCGAGGAGGACGCGTCGGTGTTCCGCTCCTCGTCACGACGCATCGAGGTGGACGCGTCGTCATTCCCAATCTTGCCAGCACGCGCGTCGGAGGACGCGTCGGCTCCCCGCTACAAGGAGAACACCGCGCCGCCCGCCGAGCCCCCCAGCCTTGAGGAGCTTTGGAAAGAAATGGATGTCACCTTGTGGGAGGCTTTGCCTCTAGCAGAGCGCGCCAAAATAGAGGCGGAGAAGAAGGCCGAGGAAGAGAAGCGCACCGCAGAACAAGCTGCTTGGGAGGCCTATGTCGCGTCCGAGAGAGTCAGGCAATTGGCTCTTTGGCAGAAGGCTCGTGGGAGGGCCGTGAGGGTGGCGGAGGACGCCCATGCCGACGCCTTGAGTGCAGCCGGGCCCAAGCGCCTCATCTACGCTTGGCGGTACGTGGACCGGGTGCACGCTTCCAGCAAGGCGGAGTACCTGTTGGCGCCGGATCACCACACCGGTGAGATCGTGCACGGCTGCCAGCAAGCCGCCAATCAGCACCTCATGAGTTGCGAGGCTGAGGAAGAGGCGTTGTGTCGGCGTGCTGGGAAACGGCCGCGCACCAGGGCACTCGTGGCGCACTGCAAGCGCTCCTGCGAGCGACATGGCTTTTAGGAGTATAATTTTTGTTTCGTAAGGCGATCTCATTAGTTTTGGGACGCAAATGATAAATCTCGAACGTTCAGGAATTTTTAGCGTCCTTAATTAAGTATGTAAAAGGGAAAGTTTGGAAACCTTGTGTATTTGTACGCATTTTGCAAGTACGTGCATATAGCACAAACTTTACTATATACTATCGCACTACACGTCTCTCTCGATATATGCTTGCAGACTGTGCTACTCCCTCCGTCCAGATCAATAAGTCATCTTTGGTTGTGCACCGTGACCAAGAAGGAGGGAAGACTTATACACCTAGACGGAGGGAGTACTACTATTACTTATGTACGTGCAAATGCATGTTTTAACATTACGATGCGGTTTTTGTAAAAGTAGAAAAACAGCACTAGTCAAGCTTGTGAAACGATTCAATGCAAAACAAATGCAAAAATGCTCGTTTGATTGCTTACTTTTAGCTTCCTTCTTTGTGGTTATTTCTCTGTCGTACTTTGTACTGAGTATCTGACTGGTTGGAAAGGCATGCAAATTCCCAAAACGCCTACACCCTGTATCGATTTTTTTTGCCTTACAAGTTGTGCCGTGCAATTGGAATTCCAACTTGAGTACTACTACTAGTAGGAGTACCAGGGGCCAGTTCTTTTAGGCTTCTAGATTAGTAATCCCATAACTACTACCTCCGTCCTGGTTTATTGGTCCCCATTGTAATATGTGTCCAATTTTGATCATAAATTTAACTAATGAAATGTTAGTGCATGTCACATGCACTACTCCATCTGTCTAGGTGAGTAAGTCATCCTAGGCTGTGCACCGTGACCAAGGAGGAAGAGAAAACGAGAAACATTAATGTTTATTTGCTAACTAATAGTATTGCATGCAATGAACTAACCACTGCATGTCGTGTTTGATATCTCAAGTCATTAAAAGCATGCACACTCTTTATCTCTTATTGGTTGATATGTCAAGAAACAAGAAACGAGGTAAAAGTTAATGCACCGCGCCTAAGTGTTTTGGGATTATTTGGTTTTCGTAAGATGACTTACACACCTAGAAGGAGGGAGTAACATTTTATCAGTTAAATCGTTGGTCAAAATTTAGCACAAATTACAATGGTAAGGAATAAACCAGGACGTAGTAGTAGTTTAGAAGCCCAAATAAATGAGTGAGGCGCCTTATTGTTACTCTCCACTGTGACTAGTCTTGTGGGAAAAGCTGGGGAAGCTGCCAAAAGAACTGGCCCTAGGAGTAGTAGCTAGGGATCGAGTGTGCGAGATGAACCGGAGAAAGTAAATGTAGAGAGATGAAATGCAAAAAAGACGGAGGGATGTGATGGTTGCTTGTCCATTTATTTTACCAGGCCACTTATTACTGGGAGTGGTTGGGTTTTGTGATATGACGGCTTTACTGCCACGCCACGAGCAGGGTGAGAGGTGAGACTCCCATGCAGCGCCGCCCTCTACACTTGTACTACATCGGTCGTGGTTTATTAGTCCCCCATTGAATTTGACTGAAGATTTAACTGACAAAATGTTAGTGCATGTCAACAAAAACTATATCATTGGATTCGTATTTGAACATAGTTTTGAATGATATAATTTTAGGTGACATGCATCAGTATTTATCATACTATATATAATGTTAGTTCAATTTTTGGTCGTACTAATCTATAGTTGTAAGGTGCCCGTGCGTTGCACCGAAGAGTGAAATGCATTGATCGGGGACTTGTTTATTTTGACAAAGGATGTGGGGGTCATCTCATGTGTAACGGGTATCGATAGGTTTCTTCGGACATTATCTCATCTCTAGAGCTCACAAATATCCAGGTGAAATAAATAAAAAGGTATCTTTTGCAAACAAAAGCGTTCAACTGTTCAACCTGCATCCAAAACTTGTGAAGAAATAACACTTATTGTGCTTTGCAGGAAATGATCTTTAAGAATTAGTTTTTGAGTATCGATATTTATACATGTTGGCTACAGATGACATGGCACTTTCTTATAGTCAACAGTTGGCTATACTATTAAGTAATATTAACCATGCCCTTATACACCTAGACGGAGGGATTAAATCAGGATGACTTGCAAGGGGGCAGGGGAGATGTAAGAAATGGTTCATCGTAAGTCTTTCACCAGTACTGTAGTAAAAATTCATACATGGAAGATTCTAGACTAAACCATAAACGGATACACTTTTATTCATGCGTGATACTCCAATAGAGCAAGATCCTGCATGGAAGTCTCCACATGCTTAGACAGCGGATTACATTGAGCGAAGACTAATGATCAACATTTAACTTGATAATGCGTATTTTTTTAGAAGAACAGGGTGGCTCCTCCCCGGTTCCATTATCAAATGAAACCCAAAGTGTCTTACATCAGCTTACTGAGAGGAGCAGTTCAAAGGAAGGTGTCGGATTTAGGGTTCCGGCAGACCCTCAAGGTTTGAACACTGGGGTGCACGCGGAGATCACACCTCCAGCCTACCCCTGTCTCACCGCCTCGCCAGGATCTAAAACTACACGAAGAACAACACAAGGGACACGAGATTTATACTGGTTCAGGCCACCATTGTGGTGTAATACCCTACTCCAGTTTGTGGTGTGGTGGATTGCCTCTGGGGCTGACAAAGAACAGTACAAGGGAAGAACAGCCTCGCGAGGGTCTGTTCTTAGCTGGGGCGATGAACTGCTAGGGGAGTTCAGTCTCCTCTCTTTCTCTCTCTCTATGTCTCAGATGTGGATCCGACCCCCCCACTCTGTGGGTGGCTAGTCCTATTTATAGGCGAAGGCCCCGGGCCTCTTCCCAAATATTGAGTGGGAAGGGCGCCAACAGTTGGCCATTTTGAAGGGGAACATCTAGTACACTTATCGTGACTAAAGTTGGTCCTCGCCTGGCAAAGACCCTGACGATGACGCCGGCTTGGGCTCCACGATGACCTTCGTCCTGCCGTCCTGCTGGTCTCGGTCTTGTTGCACCAAAATGTTTGCCTTTGCTTGATACCCTCGCCTGTGCTTGCCCCCTTTGCACCAAAGAGGAAACAAGGACTCTGCGCAGGCCGACGCCCGCCTGGCGCCCGCCTGGCCTTGGTCGTCATTCCTTGCGTCACGGGCACCTCGTGAGGTGCCCCGCCTCAATCTCTCCGCGTCCTCACGAGCCAGCCTGACGAGGCCGTGCCTGAGGAAGTCTCCTGTCGTCCGCCCCGCGAGGCTTGTCCCCTCGCGAGGGTCTTGAGCATGTGTTGACAAAGATGGGCCATGCTGGGCCACTCCTTGAGCCACGCCGCAGGCCACAGGCAGGCAAGTCTGGGTACCCCCGTTCCCAGAACGCCGAGAGAAGCCCCCGGGCCCAAGGCGCGCTTGGACTTGGCTTAGCAGAGAAGCTAAGAGGCAAGTGTGAAGCGCCGCGGGCCCCAATAGCCTGCGGCCTTGGGTGCCGCGTGGTGGTTGATTGGACGTGGGCGTCCTGGCTCCCCCACGACGCCTCGGTAACAGCACGATTTGACAAGTCCTTGCATGCAAAACGGGTCATGATTACCTGTGATCGTGGAGGCCGTCGGTTGGCCTCCCTCAGCTATATGTACGGAACAACGCGAGCCCCTCCGGTTCAACCCTCCTTGCTACTTTCCATCTTCTTCTCGGCCGCTCGCCATCCCCATGGCCCCGCCGAAGAGGTTCTCGGCCACAGAGAAAGGGAATGCTCGCCAGGAAGGGCCCGGCTCCCCTCCGACCAAGCGCGGCCGGGGCCGCCCTCGCAAGCACCCCACGGCCCCTGCTGCGGCCTCCCGTGGCCGTGGAAGCAGACCTCTGCGCAGCGGTGGGCGTCCGGCTGCCATCGAGAGGTATGCTGGGGCTGCGCGACCCCCAAGGTCGCGCTTCTGCTCGGCGGAGATGCTGCCGGAGTTCGTCATGTGGTCGGCGGACCCGACCGGTACCTCGCTCCAGCTTCCCCGCTTCTTCATAGGTGAGCTTCCGGCTGGTGCCCCAGGCGGCCTTTGGCTTCAGGCAGATGGTTGCTGCAGCAGGGCCTCTTGGGCTACCATGGAGGTCTCCACCGCCGGGGAGGCGGCCTTGACCCGCGGCTGGTAAACATTTGCCCGCGCGCGGGGCCTGTGCCGACGATGCACTGTGCACTTCAAGTTCGACGGCAACGCCACCCTCTACGTGAGGGTGTTTGGGGAAGACGGCCGCCGTGCCGGATGCTGCCCTGAAGACGATGACCGCGGCCGCGCGCCCAGCCCCGGCGTTGGTCGGGGTGAAGGTGGCGGAGGGCGCGCGGGCAGCGGGGCCCGAAATCCGCCAAGCTCTGGCAACTCCCCTTCGGATGGCAGCTCCTCCAGTGGTGGTCATGACTAGCCCCCTTGTCGTCGCGCTCGCCTGGGAGAGGGCAGCGGGTCGGCCCACCGCCGCGCTCCGGTGAAGCGGGAGGCGGAATCCAGCTGAGCTCCAGAGGCAGTACAAGCCTTCGCTGAGAGTTGGCGCCAAGCAAGTCGTCCCCCCTTTTGCTTTCCTTTCTCTCCTGCGCTAAAAGAACGAAGTCCGTTGCCCCACGGGGCGTGCTGAACTGTTGCTGTTTTAATTGGTGCGTTGTTTCTACTGTTTATGCACTATGTTTTCATTTTGTGTGCCTATGCGTGGAAATCAGTTATCTTGGGGGGGTTCGTCGCGGTCCTCGCCTCCCGAGGCTAGTGCCTCGTCCTGCGCCTTGTGTCCTATAGAGTTTAGTCAGCAGGGGTAGTGTCCAGCCTTGGTAGTGAGGGGAACCAACCCAAGCCCCGTGATCGGGTCGCGATGCCCGTGGGGCACGGACTGGGAGGGGTGCTCCCGCAGCGGACTTGAACAGGGAAGTTCCAAATTACTGGGCAGAAAACACTCGCGAGGGTGCCCACGCTCCCCCCTCGCAGACTTTGCACGGGAGAAAACGAAACAAACAAGTGAAATGGACGAAGGGTCACAAGCTCGAAATGGCAACAACTTCAGAAAAACTTCAAATAGGAACAAACAAGCCAACTGCGGAAAGAAAATGAAAGAAGCCGCGTCCGGCACCTAGTCTAGTCTTCGACGTCTTCTCACCAGCGCGGAGCTAAGTGCTGCCACTGGGCATGGGTGGGAGCCCCCGAGGCCCGAGGGCGGCACTCTGGAGACTCCGGGGCGTGTACAGCCCCACTCATTATTACGTGAGAGTGTCACGGGCGGCGAGCTTCACAGGTGTTTGCCTTCTTCACAGGCACCGGGCCTTTTCCAAAACACAAGTACTTCACAGGCGTTCCCCTTCTTAACAGGCACCGGGCCTTTTCCCAAAACACTGCAACTTCACAGGCATTCGCCTTCTTCACAGGCACCGGGCCTTTTCCCAAAACACTTCAACTTCACAGGCATTCGCCTTCTACACAGGCACCGGGCCTTTTCCCAAACACTGCAACTTCATAGGCATTCGCCTTCTTCATAGGCACCAGGCCTTTTTCATGGGTAAAACCTTCGGAGATGTTGGATGTTCCACGCGTTCTGGACGGGCACCCCTTCCTGGGTCTCCAAGCGTGCGGAGCCGGGCCTGGAAACATGAACAACCTTAAATGGGCCCTCCCACATGGGAGAGAGCTTATGCAGCCCCTCCCTGGAGAGAACCTGTCTGAGCACGAGGTCCCCTACCTCGAGAGTCCTGGGGTGGATGTTGCGGCAGTGGTATCGCCGCAGTGCTTGTTGGTACCTTGCTGCCCGCAGCGCGGCTTCTCGGCGATGCTCCTCCCGCAGCAAGAGATCCGTCCCCCACATGGCGTCCTGCTGCGCTTCGTCGAACACCAGGACCCGCGCGGAATGACGTCTGACCTCGTGAGGGAGAACGGCTTCAGCTCCATAAACCAGAAAGAACGGGGTCTCGCCAGTCGGCTTGGTTGCGGTCGTGTGGATTGACCACAACACGGACTGGAGCTCGTCGTACCAGCCCCTGCCACAGGCCTCCAGCTTCTTCTTGAAGGTCCTGGTCTTGAGGCCCCTCAGGACCTCTGCGTTGGCTCGCTCGGCCTAACCGTTGCTTCGCGGGTGCGCCACCGAAGCGTAGCATATCTGCGTTCCAAGGTTAGCACAGTATGTTTTGAAGAGGTTACTGGTGAACTGCGAACCGTTGTCGGTGATGATGCGGTTCAGCACCCCAAATCGGCTCACGAGGCCCTTGATGAACTTGACCGCGGAGTCTGCGGGGATGGTGCAGACAGCTTCCACCTCGACCCACTTGGTGAATTTGTCCACGGCTACGTAGAGGTAGCGGTAGCCCCCTGGTGCCCGAGGGAACGGGCCCAGGATATCCAGTCCCCAGACTGCGAAGGGCCATGAGAGGGGTATAGTCTGCAGACCTCCCGCCGGCCGATGGATCTGCTTTGCATGGAAATGACAGGCTTCGCAAGCTTTCACCAGTTCCACAGCATCATTGAGTGCCGTGGGCCAATAGAACCCGCTGCGGAACGCCTTGCCAACGAGAGTTCGTGACGAGAGTGATGCCCACAGTCGCCACCATGTATGTCTGCCAGTAGCTCCTTCCCTTGCTCCCTGGAAATACAACGTAGGGACACATCATTCGGTCGTCTTCGGTAGAGCTCCCCATCCTTAAGGCAGTATGCTTTGGCCTGCCGTGCCACATGCTCCGCTTCCTCCTCCTTTTTCGGCAACGTGCCTCGCGTCAGGTAACTCCTGAGCTCCGTGATCCAGCATCCCTCCTGAGGTTCCAACGCCAGGAGCAAGCGCGCTCCTGATGTCGGGCCGCAGACCGGGGCTCCCGAGGCAGGCGGCTGGCGGAGCTCCCCCCGAGGCTACGCCGTGCTTGACAGTGATGGCGTCGCCGAGGGCTTGAAGAGCCGCTCCTCGAAGACGCCGGGCTCCTGAGGTAGCCACCTGGATGCCCATTTTGCGATGTCATCAGCCTCTTGATTGGTGTCGCGAGGCACATGCTGCAACTCCAGCCCCCAAAACTGCTTCTCCATCCTGCGGACCTCCGCGAGGTAGGCTTCCATGTGCTCGTCCTTTGGTTCGTATACTTTGTTGGAGAAGTTGATGAGGAGCTGTGAATCACCCTTGATGGTGAGGCGCTTCACCCCCAGGGCGACTGCAGCCTTCAGGCCAGCTATCAGGCCTTCGTATTCTGCTATGTTGTTGGAGACCTTTTCCCCGTGCTGAAAATAGAGTTGCACGGCATAGTAAAGCTTGTCTTGAGTGGGGCATACGAGTACCGCACCAGCCCCCGCGCCGTGTCGGGAGAACGCCCCGTCAAAGTACATGACCCATCCGTCCGGTGCCTCGCTCCCTGGGGAGAGCGATCGATCCTCGCCGGCCTCGAGGCCTGGCGCCTCTGCCCATTCCGCCACGAAGTCCGCAAGTGCGGCCCCCTTGATGACTCTGGTTGTGTTGAATTCTATCTGAAACGCTTGTAGCTCTATGTTCCACTCAGCGACTCTTCCAGCTGAGTTGGGGCTCCTAAGCACCCTTTCCAAGGGGTATGCTAAGACAACCTTGATGGGATGGCCTTGGAAATAGTGTCGCAGCTTGCGAGGAGGAGTTTCTGAGGCATGGGGTACCGCGCCCTTGCGTCCCGTAACACCGTGCTGACGAAGTACACGGGGTGCTCGACTAGGTTGGGAGTGCTGGTACCGCCAGTGTCCTCCGGAGGCTGGAGCTCCTCCTGAGACAACGGAGCCCCCAGCGACTAGTCGCCTGGAGGAGGGGCCTTCTTTGTTCCGGGTGTGCTTCCCTTCTGTGGCTGGTCCTTCTCGGCTGCAGCCGCGGTCTCTGTGAGGCCCTCTTGGCCCTGCTTTGCTTTAACCCGGACGGTTGTTGCGGCCTTGGTCCTACGCTCCTCCCTAACAGCCACCAGGGCTGCACTAGCAGAGTAGGGGGTGGCCGCAAGTTAGAGCACCAGGGGCTCCTGAGGGCGGGGGGTGGCCGCAAGTTAGAGCACCAGGGGCTCCTGAGGGCGCGGAGCCACCATCACTGGGGGGGTTGGTCAAGTACCTCTTGAGATCCTGGAACGCCCTGTCGGCCTCTTCAGTCCATTCAAAGGGGCCCTTCTTCTTCATTAGCTTGAAGAAGGGCAGCGCTCGTTCCCCCAGCTTGAAAATGAAACGCCGTAGCGCGGTCACGCGCCCGGTGAGCTTCTGCATCTCTCTGAGGGTCTTCGGCGGGCTCATGTCCTCGACTGCTTTTACCTTTTCTGGGTTGGCCTCGATGCCCCGGTGGGATACTAGGAAACCCAGGAGCTTGCCCGAGGGGACTCCAAACACACACTTCTCCGGGTTGAGCCACAGGTCCACTTCGTTAAGGCTCGCGAAGGTTTCCTCTAAGTCCTGTATCAGGGTTTTTGCCTCCCGAGACTTCACCACAATGTCATCAACATAAGCCTCAGCATTCATCCCGAGCTGCCGACCCAGGGCGATGTGCATCAGCCGCTGAAAGGTCGCACCAGCATTGCGCAACCCGAACGGCATGCACGTATAGCAGTACACTCCACACGGGGTCAGGAAGGCCGTCTTTTCCACATCTTCTACCGCCATCTTGATCTGGTGGTAGCCGGAGAAGGCATCCAGGAAACACAACAGGTCGCACTCAGCGGTGGAGTCGATGATCTGGTCGATGCGAGGGAGCGGGAATGGATCCTGCGGGCAGGCCTTGTTGAGGTTGGTGAAGTCGACACACATGCAATCCTTTCCCCAATTTCTTCGGCATGACAACAGGGTTAGCCAGCCAATCTGGGTAGCGGACCTCGCAAATGACCCCGCGGCCTCCAACTTGCGGGTCTCTTGGACGATGAAAGCTTGCTTCTCAGTGGACTGCCGCCTCGCCTTCTGCTTCACTGGGCGCACGTTGGGGCACACATTGAGGTGATGCTCGATTACGCCCCTTGGGACCCCTGCTAGCTGATCAGGTTCCCACGCGAATACCTTCTTGTTCGCGCGCAGGAATTTTACCAAGGCTTCCTCCTGTTCAGGCTCGAGGTTGGCGCCTATGGTGAAGGTGGCACTGGTAGATCCGTCCTCGTCGACCAGTACCTGCTTGGTTTCCGCCTTGTCCTGAGTGAATAGCTGCTTCTTCTTGGCCGGTGCAGCCCCCTTGGGTTCAGGGGCATCTGAGTCGGCGGGCTGCGCCACCGCCGCGGCCTTGAAAGCGAGCTTGAGCGCTTGCAATGCATCCCCGGTGTCTCCAGACACGGTGAGGACGCGGCTACTCCCGGGCATCTTCATGAGGTTGTATGCTGGGTGAGTTGCGGCCATGAACCGGGCTAGTGCCGGGTAGCCAAGGATGGCATTGTATGGGAGGCCGATGGGGGCGATGTCAAAGTCGATTAGCTCCGTGCGGAAGTTGTCGTAGGTGCCGAAGGTCACCGGAAGGTGGATCAGCCCCAGGGAGCCGGTGGAGCCGCCTCCAACGCCCGAGAAGGGCCTGCTGGGCTGCAGCCGCTCCGGCGGTACGTGGAGAAGGCTGAAGGCCTCCACTGAGAGCACGCTGAGGCCATCACCACCGTTGATGAGGGTCTTGGTGACCGCCACGTTGCAGATGGTGGGGGTGCATAGCATTGGGAGCGCGCCCGAGCAGGCCGAGTTGGAGCAGTGATCATCTGAGCTCAAGGCCAGATCGGCTTTAGGTGCCGCCCAACCCGGAGGCGCCCCGCGCGGCACGAAAGCAGCGCCGATCTGGCGGACGAGTGACTTGATGTGGTGGCCTGAAGGTGGTGCCTGCAAGCCGCCTAGGAGAGCTGTGACAACTGGGTGTGCTCGTGCAGCGTACTGGGCGAGGAAAAGGCCGCGCAGCTCCCCCCAGGAGGCCACAGAAGCCGCTGGTAGGTGGAGCAGCCACACGCGCGGGACATCAGTGAGGGTCATGGGTAACCAGTTGGCCATGACCCTGTCGTCGCCCCCGGCCTCGAGGACGGCCTCCTCATATGCTAGCAGGAAAGCCAACGGATCGGCCACGCCGTTGTAGCGCGGTGGCATCTTTGGCTTGAACTTGTTCGGTCATTGCACCTGCCCCAAGGCGGGGGCCAAGGCTCGGAGCCCCCCGGCCCCCATGCTGGCACCGGCGGCCGGGGCAGTCGGCGCGTGGCCCATCATGTGGGCGAATCGCGGTGTTGACGGAGAGCGGGTTGGTGGAAGGGAAAGCTCCGGCGCACCCCTACCTGGCGCGCCAAATATCGGATTTAGGGTTCCGGCAGACCCTCAAGGTTCAAACACTGGGGTGCGCGTGGAGATCACACCTCCAGCCTACCCGTGTCTCACCGCCTCGCCAGGATCTAAAACTACACGAAGAACAACACAAGGGACACGAGATTTATACTGGTTCAGGCCACCATTATGGTGTAATACCCTACTCCAGTTTGTGGTGTGGTGGATTGCCTCTGGGGCTGACGAAGAACAGTACAAGGGAAGAACAACCTCGCGAGGGTCTGTTCTTAGCTGGGGCGATGAACTGCTAGGGGAGTTCAGTCACCTCTCTTTGTCTCTCTCTATGTCTCAGATGTGGATCCGATCCCCCCCCCCACTATGTGGGTGGCTAGTCCTATTTATAGGCGTAGGCCCCGGGCCTCTTCCCAAATATTGAG
Organism: Triticum dicoccoides; assembly: GCF_002162155.2. Classification (NCBI taxonomy): domain Eukaryota; kingdom Viridiplantae; phylum Streptophyta; class Magnoliopsida; order Poales; family Poaceae; genus Triticum; species Triticum dicoccoides. Next base: position 287,850,549 of record NC_041389.1, read on the forward strand.
TGGGAAGGGCGCCAACAATTGGCCATTTTGAAGGGGAACATCTAGTACACTTATCCTGACTAAAGTTGGTCCTCGCCTGCCAAAGACCCTGACGATGACGCCGGCTTGGGCTCCACGATGACCTTCGTCCTGCCGTCCTGCTGGTCTCGGTCTTGTTGCACCAAAATGGTTGCCTTTGCTTGATACCCTCGCCTGCGCTTGCCCCCTTTGCACCAAAGAGGAAACAAGGACTCTGCGCAGGCCGGTGCCTGCCTGGCCTTGGTCATCATGGCTTGCGTCACGGGCACCTTGTGAGGTGCCCCGCCTCGATCTCTCCGCCTCCTCACGAGCCAGCCTGACGAGGTTGTGCCTGAGGAAGTCTCCTGTTGTCCGCCCCGCGAGGGTCTTGAGCATGTGTTGACGAAGATGGGCCGTGCTGGGACACTCCTTGAGCCACGCCGCAGGCTGCAGGCAGGCAAGTTTGGGTACCCTTATTCCCAGAACACCGACAGAAAGCCACTCAAGTTTAACGACAAGCTTACAGAATCAAAAGCGGCAAAGACACGGGCCATAAGCACCCACACACAAACTACATGTTTTCTAAGTGCACTTGATAAATGCGTATGTCCAGGTGAACCTCCTTAGAGTCCCTGTGCAGTGCGTCGGTGGGTAAAGGATGCCATGGGTTTTCCAAGTCCACATTTTCGGGATAGTCCCAGCTCCCCAGAGTCCAAGTCCATTCGATGAGCCGGTGTCGCCGCCCACGTGACCCTGAGGGGTAGTAACACTGACCACGCACCAGTACATCTGCCTCGTGTCAGTGTCAGCGGCGTCGCCTGAGGGAGTCCTGGACTAGGGGGTGTCCGGACAACCGGACTATCATCGTCCGCCGGACTCCAAGACTATGAAGATACAAGATTGAAGACTTCGTCCCGTGTCCGGATGGGAGTTTCCTTGGCGTGGAAGGCAAGCTTGGCAATACAGATATGTAGGTCTCCTACCATTGTAACCGACTCTGTGTAACCCTAGCCCTCTCCGGTGTCTATATAAACCGGAGGGCTTTAGTCCGTAGGACACAACCTCCATTACAACAATCATACCATAGGCTAGCTTCCAGGGTTTAGGGTTTAGCCTCCTTGATCTCGTGGTAGATCCACTCTTGTACTACCCATATCATCAATATTAATCAAGCAGGACATATGGTTTTACCTCCATCAAGAGGGCCCGAACCTGGGTAAAACATCGTGTCCCTTGTCTCCTGTTACCATCCGCCTAGACGCACAGTTCAGGACCCCCTACCCGAGATCCGCCGGTTTTGACACCGACATTGCCCCTGATGCACATTACAGAGACGGGGCGGCGACCTGCGCGGGCCTCGCCGTTGCCCACGATCAAGAGGAAGACGATGCCGTCCTCCTCCAAGACTAGCAGGCGGCGGTGATCCTCCAGCGACTCCGGCATGGTGAACCGGTAGCACGTCTCGTACTTGATGTTCTCCGCCAAGGGCCAGCAGTGACCGCTGCACGGATCCGTGAGGTGATGCACCATGTCCGCCGGCGAGCCACAAAATGGCATCGGGCACTCATAGCAGTGGACGAAGGGCTCCTTGGAGGAATCGACCAGGCCGTCCATGAAACGGGAGTGGTTGTAGGGGACGTTGCGCCAGTTTAATATATGAGCAAGTTACTACAGGATTTAATCCGAATAAGCACAAAATAAATCATGACGGCTATAACAGAGATGAAACTAATCATGTGGACTAGCATAGTAGTAGGATACAGAGTAGAAACATGAATTCTACCATGATTTCAAACAGGAAGGACAGAAACACATACGGTGCAATGGGAGCAGCACCGTTGGCGTTGAGGTTGTCGCCCATGTCGTTGAGGAAGAGGATGACGAGGTCGATGAAGAAGTCATCGTTGGTGAAGTCGTGGCTGCCAGCAGTCGCGAGAGTGCGCTCCCCAGATTTCAACAGTGCCCGCCGAATGGAGCGCAGGAGGGAGTGGTTGTAGGGGACATTGCGGCCGCCGAATGGAGCGCAGGAGTAGCACACAAAGCAGTAGATGGTGTCCTTACTAGTAATCCCTAGTCTCTATCTATCTATATCTATATATATCTACTCTTATAGAAAACCGAGTTGGTGATGATGGTATGCCTGCCATCTTGTAACATAGACTGTCCAATCTATATCTGACGGATAGAAAGCCAACTATGACAATTTTACAAAAGATACCCGCACCTCTCTCCACATTTACAGATAAGGCCTTGCCTCGTTCATCCTTATCTTCCACAACCTCGTGGTCCTCCCTATATCTCTATCTCTACTACTCTTCTTTGTTTTTTATAACAAATCGAATAGTGCTGCATCGTCCGCTGCACGCCCGGCTGAACACGCCTCCTCGTGTCCACCATCACCAACTGAGTTTTTTATAGGATAGGGGTAGGAGTAGAGAAAAAACCGAGTTGGTGATGATGGGGTGGCGTGCAATGCACGGGCATCTTGCTATTTTTTGCATATAAGTCCAAACACCACGTAGACACGGTCTTTGAGCATGGTTCGTAGTCGTTCCACGCTCAGGCATTGAAGTTTGTAACTATTTTAGATTAGAATATACTACTCCTCCGGTGCTAGTAGTAGAGCAGAGTCCTACTCTACTACTCTACTCAAGCAAGTTAGGGCATAGTACTGTAGTAGGTACTGTAGGGAGTACCAGTACTGTGATCACTCAAGCAAGTTGTCTCACATCGATATGACCCTATGCTGCTGGTATGTGTCTCGTAAGTCAAGCGGCGTGCTGTAGTCATCATCACCTGTCCACTTCCCGCAGCACATATTCGCTTCTCCATCTTTGTCCGGACATAATCTCGTCCAAGCTTCCATCCCCGCTAAGGCGCCTCCCCCCCCCTCGTAGGAAACCAAAGCACTAACAATGGCAGAACCGAGCAGCGTTCGCCGAAAGAGTGGCTGGAATTCGCTCCCCACAGAGGTAATCAAGCTCATTGTTTCGCGTGTGGACAATCTTAGTACCATGCCGCTCGCCGCGTGCTCGTCAGGGTTGTACCGTTTACTCAAAGCCCTCAGGCCAGAGCATTTTAAGCCAGCTCCTTGCTTGCTGATGCCGCCTGATCTTCAGAAACGGTGTGTCACGCAGCATAACGATCGTAGGGTGCCGAGCATCAACCCCCTTCACTGTGATCCGATCCCCGTCAGCCTCAACTACATTAATGGTATGTACTGGGTCGGCATGAACACGTCTTGGATGGTGCTCGTCGACGGTCGCGGTAGCTGGATGCTCGTGGAGGTCTACACCCGGTGATTGATCCCCCTTCCTTCGATTAACACTGCGCTGCTTTGGCACCGCGGCCCAGAATACTCAGAATCTTACAGTAGCCAACATGATACCAAGTTTGATTTGCTCAAGGTTGTAATCTGCCAAGTGCCCACAAGATCTGCGAATTATAAAGACTTCAGGCTAATTGCGTTCTTCAACCGCGGTCTCTCCTATCTGACAGGTCACTGCGGTAAGTGGATAAATTTGCACGTCCATCGCAGGATCATACATCCTCCATGGTTCTCTGATGCCATTGAACACAAGGGCTTCATTTACGCTGTCGACTCCTTCTATGGCTGGACGTATTGCTGGCCTACTCTAGTCATCCCTATAAACGGCTGTTACAGCAGTATGTTACTTTCCTATGACATCATGATGGCTTGCTTATATTACTGTCAACATTTACTGAAAATATATTCATGCTCATAACATGTTGTTCTTAAGATTGACTAAATCAAGAGCCCTTTTTTATTTGACTCCAACTTGATATGATGTTGTAGGCCGCCTGGTGTCCCTATCCTTCCTAATCCCAGAACCTTTCAAAGAAAAGCGGCATGGCAGTTGCAGGTGGTTCCTGGCTCGATCGGACGACAGCGAAAGATTGATGATCGTTCGCACGTACCGGATGTGTTGTTTCACGGAATACAATCACAGTCACTGCAAGGTCATTGAGCAGGATCCTAGCTTCTCTGGACCTTCAGGAATTTTTGACTGGAGGCTGGTAAGTAGCCTTGGTACACGCTCTCTATTTGTCGGATTGAATTATTCGATTAACCAGGAGATAATCGATGGCAAGGATCATGATGGCAGCGCAGTTTCGTTCATCAGGCAAAACTGTGTGTACACAGCATACCACGCGTCTCTGCATGCACCATACCCTGATATGTGCCACCACGCTCTACATCCCAAAGTAGGAGAGAGGGTCGCAAGTATTAGACTTCGACCTGCTGGTTGGAGTTTCCCCCGTCAGGCACCCATCTGGTTCAAGCCGTCAGCCAATCTCCATAGCTTAATAAATAGTAACGTCTAACTGAGCCAGTTAGTTAGATGCGTACACTTGGTGTAGTAGGATCTTTATTTAGTTTGATGCATACACTTGTTCCTTTTTTGTAGCCCTTTTGTAATGATGGCTGATGTTTGGTTTGGAAGAGAGAGCTGCGTCTTCACTCTTCTAGCCTGCTTACTGCTTTTATTGCACCCCCAGCCCTAGTTGCTACTGCTGCTGCTGTTTTCAATGTACAATCAGTAGTATATTTCGTTTGATGGTTGAATAAATGTGTTGTTAGAACGATAAACACAATGTTTTGGAAGTCGTTGCACGGTTTGATCCTTTAGTGCCCGAACCATACGTCGCTCATACTATTTTTCGTGCGGAACACATTTTCCACTTGTTGATAACATGCAGCCCACTGATGAAGGCCCAATAGAGACGCCCATAATTAACTGGAAGGGAGGCTCTCACATGAATCCAGCCCAGGTACATGCTCATGGTCCCCTAAACATAAATAAGTAAATAAATAAATAAAGCTAAATGCTCATGCACCAGTTCTTTGGGAAAATAGGTAGCCCAGTATTTCTTTTTGAAGAATACCCAAGCTAGGCCTATTTGTTTTCTCCGATTTACTGGGCTGCAAATCTTTCAAGACGAGGAGGGATGCATTCCGTCCTGGCCCAAGAGTATGGTCAATGTCTGTTAAAAGTAATATCAAAAGGGGTTGAAAATTCCAAAAAAATTATAGCAAATGGGATATTAGTTTTTTTCTGGTTTTTGTTCTTCACTGATATCTTATACGCATTTCATTGAATTTAACATGACGTAGTACTAATTTATTTTTAAATTTGTTTTAGTATGGCTATTAATTTTTGGATTAAGAATATTTCGTTCCCCAGCAAAAATTTGCGAATTTTCAAAATTTCCCACATATTTAGTTAATTTTTTGACCCTCGTACTGACCAGAAAATGGCCAGCAATTCTAAAAATGGAAAACGGGCTGCAATAAATTCCATATGAATTAGAAAATGAGTAAAAATTATAAAAATAATAGCAAATGGGTTGTACACGCCACAGATTTCGAGGCTGACTTGTTTACGCAAGGCTTTGTCAGTGAACACATGATTCTAGCAGCAGTGACTGTTGGATGTCCATCCAACGGCCGACGTGCTTCTTCAATCTCTGATCTTCCTGCTCCAGCCGCCTAAACTAGCACCGGTGGGACTGCCTCCTCCCTCTTCTTATGGCCCACTGTGATGCCGCGTAGGCTTCCCCGGCCCACCCTACTCCCTCCGTTGGCCTGGCTGCACGCAATCAACTGCCTCCTTATTACGCAAAAAAATGATTCCTCCCACTGACATCTGCGGCGCACCGGTTGGGAGGCTGACCTATGGGCCTACTAAGTTGACGCGTATGCAGGGCTTGTCAACTTAGTCAACAAACGATTCTAGCAGCAGTAACCGTTTGATTTGTCGTGCTCCTTCTTCAATCGCTGCTCTTCTTGCACCAGCTGCCCAAACCAGCGCCGGGGAGACCGCCTGCTCCTGCCTCCAGTGGCTGGCTATGCTGCCGTTGAGGCCTCATGGCCCCCTACTACTCCCACCACTAGCCAGGCCCCGCGGCGACGGTAGCCTCACACCGCACCCGAACCAGTGAACCCTCGTACTCCTCTCCACGTGGGCATCCACTGCCGCATCTTCCCCGGCTCCGCGTCGTCCCCTTCCTAGGCCTCACCGTCTTCCACCGCCTTGGTGCTCTCGGTGCGGCATGGTCAATGTGGTCAATGACATTCCATCGGAAGAGTATTGTACGTGGAGAGGCTGACAGCTGGGTCCACGGCCACAGCCCAGTTTTTTGTGATTTGCCAAGTAAGTCGCTTTGTCAGGCCTGTTGGGCTGCAAATATTTCAAGACAAGGAGAGCTTTCATTCGGCTGGCCGAGAAAATGGCCCATCAGTAATGAGAAATGGGCTGTACATTTTTAAAACACATCAAATCGACAATTAGTTTCAAATACCTTTTTTTCATTTCGAGATTTTAAATTACATTAATTTTTATGTGTGGAGATTTTGTTGGATTTTATATTGATATACATTTATTTTGAAAATCAGTTTGAATGTGAGTCAAAATTTCAGGATTAAAAATAGTTCGGACCGCACCGAAATATGCAAAATTTCGTATAATTTTTTAACCGTGGCCACTGTAATGCTAACAAAAAGAATATGGGCTCCAAAAAAACCCTTAAGAATTAGCAAATGGGCTGTACATTATTAGAAATAATGCAGATGGGTTGTATGCTGTTTTCCGCAGATTTATGGCTTTCCTAAAAAAAGGTTGACGCACAAGCAGTGACTGTTGGATATCCATCCAACGGCCGTCGTGCTTCTTCAATCTCTGCTCTTCCTGCTCCAGCCGCTCAAACAAGCGCCGGCGGGACTGCCTGCTCCCTCCTCCCCACGGCCGGCTGTGCTGCCGCGCAGGCCTCACCGCCCCACCGTTCTCCCATCACTGGCCTAGCCATCCCTCTTCTCACCCACACCTGCTGTTATTCTCCGGCGACCGGAGACGAACCAGCAAACCCTTGTATAGTCGTACTCCCCTCCGCATGGTAAAGAACTGCCAAGTCTTCCCTGCCTCCGTGTCGTTCCTTCCTAGGCCTCACCGTCGTCCACCGCCCTGGTGCTCTCGGCGCGGCCTGGTCAATGTGGTCAATGACCGACATGCATTTGAAGTGGACTGTACGTGGAGAGGCCGACAGCTGGGTCCACGGCCGCACGCAAGGAAATGCCTCCTTATTACATGTAAAATAATGATTCCTCCACCTGACATCAGGGACCCACTGAGAGGGCCTCCGTATTTCATGAAAAAAATGTTACCGCCGCTGACAGCTCGGACCCACCAGCTATATCTTCGCACGCAAGGAAGTGCCTCCTTATTACGCACAAAAAAAATGAATACTCCCCCTGTTAGCTGGGACCCAGTATAGTGGCAGGCTGACTTGTGGGCCTACTAAGTTGACGGGGACGGAGGGCTTTGTCAACTTAGTCAATATGCACGATTCTAGCTCCAGTGACCGTACGATGTCCATCCAACGGCTGTAGTGCTTCTTCAACCGCTGGTCTTCTTGCTCCAGCCGCCCAAACCAGCGCCGGTCGTGCCTCGTGCTCCTGCCTCTCGTGGCCGGCTGCGATGCGGCGGAGGCCTCACTGCCCCCTACTACTCCCACCGTTGGCCAGGCCATCCCTCTACTCACCCACAACCCCTGTTATTCTGCGGCGACGACAGCCTCACACCGCAGCGAACTAGTGAACCCTCGTACTCCTCTACGCGTGGGCATCCACTGCCGCGTCATCCCCGGCTCCGCGTTGTCCCCTTCCTAGGCCTCATCGTCCTCCACCGCCCTGGTGCTCTCGTCGCGGCGTGTTCAACGTGGTCAAGGAACGGCTTCCATCGGACGTGGACTGTACGTGGAGAGGCTGATAGCTGGGTCCATGGCCGCAGCAAGGAAGTGCCTCCTTATTACGCGCAAAATAATTATTTCTCCACCTGACAGCGGGGACCCACCGGCCACCATATTTCACGAAAAAAAACGTTTCCCTCCTGACTCCTAGGACCCACCAGCTACACCTTCGCACGCAAGGAAGTGCGTCTGGGCAAAAAAACAAAAACAAAACAATTCACCCCCCTGACTGCTGGGGCCCACCAGCTACATCTTCGCATGCAAGGAAGTGCGTCCGGGCAAAAAAACGATTTGCCCCCCTGACTACTGGGACCCACCAGCTACATCTTCGCACGCAAGGAAGTGCCTGACAGTCGGGACCCACCTGGTCAAAGCGTACGTAGCATTGTCATTCTGGTCGCGAACGTGTACGTACATACTGGTCGTTGTAGAGGCATGCACGTGTCATAGTAGAGGCGCGCACGTTGCATGTACACGTACGTACAGCGGCCAGGGTGCAAGAAATAAAATACGGCCACGTACGTACATACGGGCAGGGTCTCGAACGCCTACTCGCGCATACATACGGCGAGGGCTCGTGTACAGTGCTGGGTCAGAACGGAGAAACAACGTCGTCGTCGTGTTCATAGGGAGGCAATGGCATGCGTCGTGTTCATGGGGAGGCAACATAATGCGTCGTGTTCATCGGGAGGCAACGGAACGCGTGGGAGCCAACCGGCTTGGATGGAACATGCGATGGAAACGAGGCCTAGTGTACCGCAGAACGGAGGAAATGACCTTGTGTTCGACCGGCCACGTTCGAATCAGGGTCCTGTTGATCGGGAGGGGTCTGGCGTACCGCAAAACGGAGGAAACAGACCTCCTACGGTCGAAACGGGGGACCTGTTGATCAAGAGGGGTGTGGTGTACCGCAAAACGGACGAAACGGACCTCCTACGGTAGAAACGGGGGTCCTGTTGATTGGAGGGGTGTGGTGTACCGCAAAATGGATGAAACGGACCTTCTACGGTCGAAACGGGGGTCCTGTTCATCGGTAGGGGTGTGGCGTACCGCAAAACGGGCCTCCATGGGATATTGTTCATCTCCACTGTCGACCTCCTCTAGCCTCCACGGGCTCCTGTTCATCCAGCCTCCACCGCGCGCTACTCCACCGGCTACTGTTCAACCACCCCTCCACGGGCACCCCTCCACCATCTACTGTTCATCCAGCCCTCCACACCACGGGGTCCTGTTCAACCACCCCTCCACGGCCACCCCTCCACCATCTACTGTTC